>NW_020664417.1:45010711-45045022 GCF_002925995.2 Terrapene triunguis | reverse complement strand
GGCTTTTTCGCCTGGGGCGGCGAAAAAGCCAGAGCCGGCCCTGGGACTAACAGTATTAATCCTTCTGTTAAGCCTCAGAGCTGAGTGGCTTCTAAAAAGCTGAGCAGACTCAAGTCTGAACTGAATGCTCATGCACTTAATCAAGTGTTGTGCCTTCTTTTCTAACAAACCTCAGTTCTGAGTACTTACTAAATATTACTTCTTGAATATCCTTCGTTTACCCTTTCCCCTTAAGCTTGTCTTTCTGCCTCTGCATTTCCCCCCTTAAATTAGCATAGTTTTCATATTAGTTAAATATGGCACATTCTAAACAGTAATCCACTCCATATCCTTTAAAAGAACAAAACCCAGCCTTTCAAGTAATACAGAAGCCATTCACTTTTTTTTGTAGAACACCAATCTCTGTCTCTTGAGCCTCGACCCTGCAGAGTAGTGTGTACACTTCACACTGGTGCTTCTAGACTCTCAAACTGCTCCAAAGAGTTTTCCTGAGAGGCAAAAAAAATTTCTATTCACAGGGTTTGAAGCAGAAGTGGAGAAAATGGTTTTTTAAATTGAGTTTTATATTTTGGCTTGATATTGTGGCAGCCATCAATTTGAATTTTTCAATGGAATCTTGAGACATTTTTCCTGGTGTTCTGGGCCACACACATTTGGGAAAGTGTGACAGTTTAAGAATGTCCACAAATCTTGCAAAAAACAAACTTAAATTATGGGTTTTAGTTATTTATTTATTTTGCTTGTAGCAGTAAGGGGGTGGGGGAAACATAGGCATCCTCAGAGCAAGCATTAGTGTTCACCAGGGATCCTAGAAATCCAGTTGCCATGGGGGGAATATGCACAATTTGCAGGTTTGTGTTTGATTCACAGAGAATCGGAGAATCCAGGCACCCAGCTCTGAAGGCAGCGTTGCTACCAGCGCAGTGCAAAAGTAAGGGTGGCATAGTATAGTATTGCCACCTTTATTTCTCCACTGAGGCTGGCAGTGGCACTGCCTTCAGAGCTGCGCACCCAGCCAGCAGCTGCCACTCCCCAGCTGCCCAGCTCTGGAAGGCTAGGGAAACTAAGTTGAGTGTTGTGTTTTAATTGCAGGAAAATGGATATTTTTGTTTTTATCTCAGAATTTTGAGTTTTTTATCACAGGGAAAACTAAAATCCCTGGTGTTCACTACACAATGGACAAGGACAGAAATTAACCCAAAAAAGGCCACTGTAAGGGGGGGGGGAGAGTTGTCAGCTGGATATCTTTAAACTAGGGCTGTAGATTAATCGCAATTAACTCAAAAAATTATCAGTTTTAAGCACACTGTTAAACAATAGAAGACCAATTGAAATTTAGAAAAACATCCAAAATATTTTATACATTTTCATATATATTGTGTTCTGTATTGTAACTGAAATCAGTATATTTGAAAATGTAGAAAACATCCAAAAATATTTAAATAAATGGTATTCTATTTAACTGCGATTAATCGCAATTAATTTTTTTAATTGCTTGACAGCCCTACTTTAAACTGTATGCTATTTGGTAAAAGACTGCCTGTAGTGATGCTAGCTAATGGCTACAATGGAGTCTGTTACTCAGGGGCTTGGGGGAAGAATGCCAAGGAATAAGAATACAGAACATGAAAGAAGGAAGCTTTTGAAGTCTGTCCTAAGCCCAGAGTTTTTTTTTTTATTTCTACATACTGAGATATTTGCTACCAGAAATACAGAAGTGAACTATGTTTTGGTAGTCTGGAGCGATTAATATCCATTTAGGGTTTTATTTTCCCATAAGGGACCAGTGCTGCAAGCCCTCTGCACAGGGGAATCAATGCAGTTATACTGGCATAAAACTAGAGTAAGGTCCTAGTGAATCAGGTCCTAGGCTTGCTTTTATCCTCCTGTAGCAAAAAAGTAAGCAAATAAAAAAATCAAGAATAAACTTACCATCTTCTTGTCAGATTTTATTTGACTAGTGAGGGAGGATATTATCTTCTAGTGATATTATGAGTCAGGCAGAAGGGAATGTAGGTGAAAAAGCAACCAGAAATGTAAAAAACCTAGCAGTAGTATGAAGAGCAGAGTATAGACCCCTCTCTTGATCTTATCATTAAGGTGGAGCAATCCTGACAAATGTGTGGGAGTTTGTATTTCCACTGCCAATGCTCTACCACTCCTTGCCAATGGTACCAGTTTCACTGATTGCAGTAGTGGCAGGATTAGATTGGTGGTTAAATGGAGGACTTCTATCTTGAGCTATCAATACCTCTTGTGGCTTTGTGTCCATTTTTAAGCTTGTTTTGATTTTTTTTCAGAACTGAATTGTTTGTACCTGAAATATAATTACAATCTAAAACAGCCTGAAAAAACTATAACTAACCCTGTTCTTCAGATTCCTCACCCTACTGTCTTAGCACCACTGCAAGTAGTAATACATCATATACAAATGAGAGAGATTGGCAGAATCTTTGGAATTAGGCCTGTATGCTTAGTAACTCTAATATCCTGATGAATATCAATAAACAATTCTGAGTGTTAAACAAATGGGCAATGCCACAGCCACTTTCATCTTCCACCATGACAGTACAGTCATCTTCTACAGACAGAGCATCAGTGGTAGAGATGTATCTTTAAATTTCTCAAATGATGCTGATGAGTATTTCATGTTCCACATGTACCTCAGTAACATGGAAGGGACACTCTGAGTTCACCACTGTTTTCAAGGAAATGGAAATAGACAATGAAAGAGGCACAACTGATAAGCTGGAAGAGGAGCAGCAATGAAAGCATTAACTCCCAGCTTGATATTTTTCTTTCTCCTCCAGAGGCTCTCAGGCATACTTCTCCTGTTACTGACCAAACTAGGGGGCAACTGCTTTCAGGGGCAAGAAAAGCCTTCTGGGATTTCAAATGAAGAGTTATTAGTTATTTCTAACATAGTGTTTTCACATGTCCTACATATTGCCTCCATAATTAGAATATATTATTGCTTCCCATTGTTATGAAATGAATTATCAAACCTTAGATCTTTATACATGCAGGATATTTTATTAATGATGAGACATAAATGACTCTTGTCACTATTAAGTAGACAGTAAATGTGATATGTCACTGATTTTATAATTGTGGCTGAAACCAAATGCCAGTTGTGCATATGGGAAACTGTATATTAAACACTCACAGAAAGGCCAAACAGGCAAAACTGTTAGCCCAGTGTGATTGAACTGTCGTATAAAAACTTCAATTTGAAAATGATACAGCAGCATTTTAGGGCAATCATTCTTTTCATCCAAGAGCCTTAGTGTAAGTGGATTAAGCAAAACATCGCAGGCTGTGGGAAAAAAATGTTTTTAGTGAAATTTAAGATGCCCAAATGCACCTTCCCCCTTTTCCCCCAGAAACTTATCTACTGCATATGTGGAAAATAACAACCACAGAGTTACTGCACTGTTATATACTGTTTCACCCAGCTTATGGGTTAAGTTAAAACCTCTTTAAACTGTTATGCAAATGAGTACCCCATTTAAGTCAGTTAAGGGGCCACACTTAAAACAAAGCCTAATGGAATCTGCTCAGAAACTAGCATCCGGTGCACAGAGGCTGGGGATTGTGACCGGGGGGAGAACATACAAACAGAACAGAGTAGACTTAGGGAGAGAGACAGGCCGAAGGAGCAGCTGAAAATATGTGGCTTCCCCTGGAAGAAACATGGGGAGAAGTTTTTTGGGTCAGGAAATCAGGCTGAAAAGAGGGCTCTTGGTGCTGTGAACAGAAGAGGCTGTTTGCTGCTATTTGATTCTTTCTGCATTCAGAGAGACAGGACTCTCTGTTCTTTGTAAATAAAATTGCATCAAAGAACTGCCAGACTGCCACCAATTTTTACTCCCAACTGGAACACCACCATGGTCCCAAACTCTGACTAGCTGCTCTGGTCAAAGTGGGGCAAGAGTACACTGAGGAAACAATTTTTCATATTTTATATAAATAAAAAAAACCAGACCCTGACTTTGCACACTTGACAAGTCAATTGATAGTGCCAGAAAAATCTTAAGATGAATCATGATGTTTTGAGAGAGAATATGTAAATTTCTATAAGGTGGCATAAATCACTAGGGAACAATTCAGCTGTTTCCTCAATATGCACACACAGTTTAAAGTTTTCCAACAGTACTGTGCACTTCATTATTATGACTCAGGCATTGTGGCAATAAAACACTGGAGCCCTCACCCTTCTCTGGAGAGAAGCAGTGTGTTTTTTTCAAGTTAGTGGTGTGTATTTAGGAACTGAGAAGTGGTAATGCATTTGCAGTCCTCCAATACTAAACAGTGATTACACATCATTTATGAGCTAGAGGCTATGACAGGACTCCTTACTCATTATAGGAGCTGCAGTATCTCCTTTCACTAAGCTGCTCTTTACTCTGATTCCATGGAGACTTCCACATTGACTGCTATCTTCATAGCAGTGAAGGTTACCCCCAAGCCTAATAAGGTTCACTGTTTTGCACCTGACATACTTAAGCCCTTGTGGAAAGGAACGTGAAGGGAACAGGTTGCTTTGCTTTGTTCTTTCTGTTACTTGTCAGATGACTGGGGGGTTGTGGGAGTGAATGAGAGAACTGCTCAGGGGGAAAAACACTGTATGCCTTACTAGTATCTACACTATAACATTATCTGCTGAAATTAAGTTTGCAGGCACTGCTGTGCATGTGGTTGGGAGTATGTTATCAGGTGCAGTGTGTCTGTAAAATGACTCCAGTAATTACAACTGAACTTACTCAAATCTGTTGCATCCAGCCTGTTAATCATTAACTATTGTGCCATCAACACAAATTCTTTATTGTGGGCCAATTCTGTGAGCAGCTGAAATTTCCATTGGAGTAGAGCAGTGGTCTGCAAAGTGGGGTGCGCAAGAGGATCCTTGGAGGTGCACGGCAGGAGGAGTGCTTTTTTTTTCCCCCGTCAGTTCGGGCGGGAGTCCAAGTGGTGGCTTTTTTTTTTTTTTTTTTGCTTTGGCAAAAATGGTAGAGTGGGCGCGGCAGGGGATGCATGCTCAAAAATTTTTTACTGATGGGGTGCGTGATCAAAAAAGTTTGGAGACCACTGGAGTAGAGGGTGTCTAGCGCTTCTCAGGGTCATGCTTAGCACCTTGTAAGACTGGCTTGGCCCTCTAGTATCCATTATACAACACTTCTAACTTGTAAGCTAGAGCAGTGGTTCTCAAACTTTTTTTTTTTTTTTTGGGGCCCACTTCAAATTGCTGAGGGTCTTGGCGGACCATTTAATCTTTCCAAATGTTGTTTGTACCATTAACTAACTATTGTAAAGCGCTTTGGATAAAAGTGCAATATAAAAAACCTTAAGCATTTTTTTCTACAAATAAAAGCCTTTCTAATACAATGGATGTGCCCTCTCTCCCCTGCCGTGGCAGCCCCCAAGCTGGGGCTGGGAAGGGGGGCGGGGTCTCTCCCCGGCAGCTGCAGCTCTGGAGCTGGGGAAAGTCTCTGGCCACCACAGCCCTGCATGTCCCAAATTCTCCCCACCCCCTCTTCTCACCTCACTGCCCCCTCCCACCTACTCACCATTCCCCCCAAGGCCACCACCTCACCTTACATGTGTGTCTTCTCCAGGGTCCAGGCACTTAATTAGTGGAGCCACACCTGCACAGCTCCCCTAATTAGGTGGGTGACCCTTCATTGTTTCATGTGCGGCTGCCCAGGCATGCACCTTAGAGGGGACTATCTGTGGGCCACAGTTTGAGAATCTCTGAGCTAGAGATACTACCCCAGCATAGATAGACTAGTTGAAACTGATCTGACAGAAAAGCCTTAGCAATAGCACTGAGGAACAACACATTTCTGGTGGGTTCAGCTTTGCAATAAAATCAAAGCAGTAATCTACCAATCACACATTTCCCTTACTGCCTCTTTTCTTCCTTCCCTCTTCACTTCATGATTTTTCTCTCCCTTCCCTTTCTTTGTGTCTTCCCTCTGTTCCTCCTCCCGCTACACAAAATCAAATAAAACAAGTGACAGTTACAGGGTTACCTATAGCTTGATAGTGACTGCCCCTAGCTTTACATGCTGTTAGCCAGCAGGTAGCACTGGGGTGAGAGGCATTTTATACCAATAGGGTTAAACTGTGACCTAGATTCACTTCAATCCAGGCCTGGGAGTGGCACAAGTCTTCCTCAGCCTCTCCTCTGCTGGAGACTGCAGCCAACCAGCATAGGTACGCATCAGAGCATTGGGGTGGCTGGGTTGTTCTCTGATTCATGGCCTCTTGAAAGATTCCTGAGGCAGGGTAACTATGGTGCTCCTAGCAGAACTTACAGCAGTCCTATCCTCAAAGTGGGAGGGCAGTGACTGGAAAAAGCAAATGATCCCTGGTCACTACAGTCTTCGCTGGCATTGAAATGCAACTTGTATCTCCCTTCCCCTACAGAGGTAAATCTGGGCCTTTTGGCTGTACTGGCAAAATATATGGTATCCCTAGAGCAAATACAGCATATTTGATATACCTCTGTGATGGAATGTATTCTCACACACACACACTGGTACTGAAAGGGTTAAGTGGAGCTGGCGAGCTCAATGAGGGCACCTGGTGGTAACTACACAGGTGTCAGGCTCAATTAAGGGTGAGATTCAGCTACAGAGGACCTGGGTGGTTAATGTAAAGAAAGGGCTTCAAGGCAGAAGAATTCTAGTCTATGGGGAGAGTAGGCCTTGGGATCCTTTCTTGAGACAGGAGCTCTAATAATAGAGTTCGAGAGGTACTGAGAAACCTTAGGGATGAAGTGCCCCTTCCTAAAGGGGTAGGAACTGGCTCTCTGAGGAGACAGCTTGAGGTGCTTGCTTACTATTGGAGTTGGAAAGGACTCTGCAGAGCCTAGAAAAGGGCATGGAGACTAGCTGAGGTAGGAAGAAGTCTAGGGGAGTATCAAGGCGTCTAAGGGACCAAACCTAGGCTGATCACTATCATATTTGTGGATTGGAACCCACAGTAAAAGGAGAGCCTGGGTTCCCCTGCAGACCATGGAGGAAGGAAGGGTGCCCTGCACCCCCTCCGGATAAAAGAGGCAAGGACTATTAGTAGCTGTAAGATAATGGCTATAAAGAACACTGGGCTTAGAGTCAGTTCAATGCTCTTACACCAGGCCTTCAGCGCCTATCTGTTAGGACTTTGTTATCACTAAAGGGGCAGGACTGAGTGTGACCCAGAGGGTCAAGATAGAAGAAACAGATCCCTGCAGAGCTGGAGTAGCTGTCAGCAGGGGATGCCAGAAGAGCAGAACCTGCTATACCATAAGGAGGTGTGCTGACTGGTGAGTCACTCTTTGATCTGTTTGTTTTTAAGATTTCTTTAAATTAAGAGAATTTAGAATGTGAAATCCTGGCTCCATTGAAGTCAATGGCAAAATTCCCACTGACTTCTGTGGGGTCAGGATTTCACCAAGACTTCCCCCTCCCCGATGTGTACTCCTATAACTGCTTGGAACCCTTCTTGTTATGTGTGGCCCCTTCAATTATAGTCGGTAGTCAAACTGGAAAAGAGAGCAGTGGTACACTTCTACCCTCTGCCCGCTTGATATGCCACTCACAGGTGATTGTCTGGATGTTCAAAACATGATCATATGTGCTCTTCTAAGCAACTCAGATTTGGTATTCCCTAAATGAGTTTTGGATACATGGGCACTGCTGGGCTCCTTAATCTTGCCTCCCCTTCAGTGGGGCTCAGATGCCTTACTGAGTTCCGTGGGAATGATTCCACCATGGTGAGTTTCAGATGCCCTCCCTTGGGTTCGGCTTCTCCCCTCTGCCATGTTGGCTCCATGTTTTTTTTTTTTTTGGGGGGGGGGGAATTAAGTGGTGGTGGTCTACCAAGTGCCACCCACTCAAAGGCAAAATGAAATGTCATTCTGTAATAAGATCACCTCTGTGCTTTCATCAACAATGAAATAATATATTCATTTAAAATCACCAGTGAGCATCTAAATTAGTGCCTCAATTAGATGAACAAGGGCAAATCATACCTCTCAGAACTATTGTTCCAAGCTCTCAGGCACATGTCACTGCACCAGTTATGCTGGGTTCATAGTTTGAAGATTTTCTCCATAGGTGCTAAGACTAGAGATTTTTTTTTTTTTAAACAAACACAGCCCCCGCCCCTCAGCTCTACAAGGTGGCCCAATTCAAGACCTGGATACAGTATAATAAACATGTAGTGTCATGACATGAACCTAAATGTTTGCAATGCTATAGTCTACATCTTTTCTGTATCTAGAAACTTAAAAGCAGTTATAGCACTGCACATAGAAAACCTTATACCCCAAATGTAAGTACTTGTCACTAATGTAATTGTCAAGCTGCCATTACAGCATTGAGGGAGGAAATAGACATTTATATCCTCTTAGTCACAGAGAGAATGATCCAAATACTCATTAGCTGACCAGAGAGCTACTTTCCAGGTTTAAACTTGGCCTAGAAATTGTTTTGCAAGCAAATTAAGAGGAATTAGTCTGAAGTTGCTTTAGTTGCATTTTAAAATTATCCTAACCTTTTTTGCATACTCACCTTTAACAAAACACGAATGGCCAGATTTTCAGCAGTGCAATGCACGCACTCTCACACACAGCTGAACATGTAAACAACTTCGATTCATGCAAATATGTGTATGCACATACCTTAGCTAATCTTCACATTGAATCATGTGTGGAAATGTATACTGCACTAGCCAGTGCATCATTTGGCTATCTTAGACCTTGGAAATTAAATCTATACTGTCAGCTCAAAGATGCATAATGGTGCCAAAAATTGCTCCATTTAATTCTATAGAACATTGATGTGCACACAAGATATTAATTTCAAGCATTTGTAACATCACTTATTTCACACAGAGCAAAACTTTAGTACAAGTAGGTTATGAATGGTACAGTTGAAGGAATAGGAATCAAGAGAGAGAACATTAAGAACTGTTTTTTCAGATACTGTAAGTTTTTTGTAAATGAGATGCAGTGAGGAAACATCACTAAGCTATTGCCCAAGTGAGTAGAGAGAATAGAGGTGTAATCCTGAGTTCTGTGCAGGCAAAAAGTGTCATGGATTCTGAGAAGTCAAGTACAATAGTTGTAATTGCATGCACCATAACTGAGCACAAGGTTTGCTGGATGGTACGACCCTCTGAAAATCAAAACGCAGTCCTGAGAGTGATGATTCCCCCACCACATCCCATTTTCCCTTACGCAACAGCTAATGCCTGCCTGGGCAAGGAGAACCCTAGCCCAAGGGAGTAGTTTTTCCCCCCTATACACAAGGGATAGGAAGCTGCAGCAGCTGGACCCAGGAGTAGGAATAGCTATACAGAGGCAAACTTGGCAGAAAATTGCTGCTGCTCTAGAGAGAAACAACTCTCCACTTGAGGGAGGACTCAGACTGTTTTGATTTATGGTTGGTTTTCTCTTGTGAGGCTTGTATACACTTACTGGGGGATTGATGTGTGGTGATCAATGCATCGGCAGTCAATTTAGCGGGTCTAGTGAAGACCCACTAAATCAACCACAGATCACTCTCCCGTCAATTCCTGTACTCCAGCAGATCGAGAAGAGTATGGAGAGTAGATGGGAGAGTGTCTCCCATCAACATTGCACAGTGTGTACCATGCAATAAGTAGTTCTAAGCTACGTTGACTTGAGTTACACTATTCACGTAACTCAAATTGCATAGCTTAGATCGACTTTTCCCTGCAGTGTACACAAGGCCTAAGTAAGCAGCCCAAAAGTCTGAGAACTTTGTGTTGAGCAGAGTTGTACTAAATGTAAGCCGTTTTGAGAATAAACGGACTTTATACTCACTGAAGATATGTGCTCCCTGCCACCACCTGCAAGAGACAGCCTGTCTCCTGATGTCTGTGAAACTGTATTCTATATGGGGCATGGAACATGTATTTCAAGCAAAGCTAGTGAATGGCTTGACAGATTGGTAAGTAGTTATAGGGAGACTTTCACTTCTCTTATGACAATTTTTACGAAAAGTCAAGACAGTGTTAACATGATGAAAGGCTAAAGCTGTGAGAATAGCATGTGTGTGGAGAAATGAAGTATCATAACCACTTCTTGTCATAACAGTGGTCATAACCAGAGCTAAGTCTTATAAACTTGGGCTAATTCCTAGTTCTCCTGAAAACAACTTTTTAAGATCTCCTCTTAACCTTAAAGTGTGAAACCTCCCAATTCCCAGAGGAATTAGAACTCCCAGTGAGAATTCACTGCATAACTGCAAAGTTGTTGAGCCCCTATTCTCAGCCCACTATGCTGCAGTGGGTTTAACTTGGCAGCACTTGGTGTTCTCAGTGAAACTAGTTCAGTTGTTTACCATCACATCCACCCACTGACACACATCTCAGAATGTTTTTTCAAACCATGAAAATCAGATTCCGTGATTGCAGTGACAGGTGTTACAAAAGTGCAGCCTGAGTCATTCCCAAATGAAATTGTTCAGTGGCTTAAATGAAGCAAGGTTGTGGCCTATGTAGTTTCTAATAGACAGGTGCCTGCCATACTTGGCTGCTATTGTCAGTCTCCACATAAGGGACTAGGACTGAATGGGCATGGTCTACTCTTTCATCTCTAAAGTCACTTGCTTCACAGGGGTGAAGTGGATTGTTGATGTAGTTTGAGGAGGCTAGTACTACTGTGGCTGTCCCGTGCCTGCTCTAATACTTGTTCAGTCTCAAGGCATGCTGTTCCTGTACCTTACACAAATGCTTTGGCCTAGTACAAAGTTGAGTGAAGTGAGAGACTCCACAGCTTAGAGACTCCCATTCACTTCATTTCAGGAGGCTTGGGATCAGGCCCAAAACATATTGTGTGCAATATGTCTTAAAATTTCTGTCTAGAGTGGGAGGATGGCCCAGTAATTAGGGCACTAACATGGGACTTGGGAGAACTGGTTGCAATCCCTATTTTGTCTTCCTGTGTGAGTTTTGGCAAGTCATTTTGTCTGTGTGTATCATTTCCTCCCATCTGTAAAATGGACAGCAGTACTTCCCTACCTCCATACAGGTGTTGAGGATGAATATATTAAAGATTGTGAGGTGCTCAGATACTATGGTAATGGGGGCCCCATGTACCTGTAACCCTTCTGCCAGGTGAAGCCAGCAGCAACAAGGGCCAGGTTCAGTATCTAGGGGTTCCTTTTCAACAATACAACACAAAACCAGCTTGAGCCCCCACCCAGTGACCTGGGACAACTACACACCACCCCCTGGGTGCCTCTAAGAGGCAATACTTCCCCTCTCACAAGCACGAGTCTGAGTGTAGCAATAACTTTTTTAATAAAAGGAGGGAATTAACTCCGCATTAATTTGGGAAAACACCACAACTAGGGCTCATAAACACAAACCAAGAGCAAAAGACCTACCCCCAAGTAAGCTGGGCAGTGCCCTTTTCCCCTCAGGGTCTTAAGTCCAGCAACCCAAAAGTCCCTTTAATGTGCCCATCCCTTCTCTGTACCCCACTCACTCATTGTCCTTGGCCAGTGCAGCCCAAGAGTTCAGAGGTTCATCTGCAGAGTTCACCTCCCACCCTGTGTGGAAGGCAGGGGGAAAGGAGGCACCTTACACCCTGCACTGCTCGGGCAGTCACTCGTTGCCCCAACAGCTGATTTCCATGCCCTTGTAGGGGTCTGCCCTGGCCCTCTCTGCCAGCCTCCCTACTGGACACTTGCCATGCCTCTCCACCAGCTGCCTGCTCACCAAGATGTCTTCAAGCCTCCCCGCTCACTAATTTCAGCTGTTAGTGGGGGAGCCTCACTGCTAGTGCATACTGGGCAGTCACTTGCAAGAGAGACACTGCCCCAAAGTAGGTAGCTTCACGGCATGTAACACAACTCTCAATTAAATCTAAATCCGCTCTTTTATTATACCATGGAGAGAGGAAGGGTCAAATGGTGTTTAGGACCCTTAAACTGGGCCCAGCTACAAGTACCCATCCCCACCCTCTCTCAACTAATTGGGCTTTGGAACCCATGTCCCCTGCCTAGCGAGTGCTGTTCAGTTGAGGGTGAGTCCCTCCATTGGGGTATGCCAGGTACAGTTCTGCTGCCCTCAGTTCACACAACAAGGATAGCAACCCTTTATTACTCCTGCCCCAATAACAAGGAGACTGGGGATCCAAAACCAGCCACAAGTGATCATTTGGGCAAGCAGTCCCATCCTGCTGAGCACCTAGGCAGGGTGTGTGTGTCCATGCAAATGAGATCAGCTTCTGAAGTCTTTTTCCACAGATCACCACTAGATGTCAGGGGAGAGCTCATCCAGACTCTGCTTACATACCTAACATGTCTAATGTCTTCACACAAAGGCATGAGAACTTATAGCTGACCCTGAATCTGCATCTTTAATAGTTGGTATTGTACTTTACTGTTGCTGATGATTTTATGATCTAAGGCTCTCAGCCTTTCCAGACTACTCTATCCCTTTCAGGAGTCTGATTTGTCCTGTGTACCCCAAATTTCATCTCTTAAACTACTTGTTTACAATATCAGATATAAAAATACAGAAGTGTCACAGCATGCTATTACTGAAATATTGCTTGCTTTCTCATTTTTACCACATCAGTTGGAATACAAATATTGTACTTACATTTTAGTGTATATAGAGCAGTATAAACAAATCATCTGTATGAAATTTTAGTTTGTACTGACTTTGCTAGTGCTTTTTATGTAGTTTTATGTAAAACTAGGCAAATATCTAGAGGAGTTGATGTACCCCGTAGAAGATCTCTGCATACTCCCAGACATGTGCATACCCCTGGTTAAGAACCACTGATCTAAAGTCATACATCTGCTTTAAAGAATGGAGCCAATTCTAACTGTGGGTGATTTATCAGATTTAAGTTACTGCATTAATATTACCTAAAAGTACAGTAGTTACTGCCTTTTAATTGTTAGAGCAGGCAGCACTGTTCTTACAGTCTCTTAATTAAATAGCCAAATCATAATGAATTGTAAAAAACTTCAGTTGGGGTTTTATCCATTGTCTCCATGAAACAATAATAACTTAAGGATGCAATGGAGCCATGCAGCTTGTCTATGCTTGTGCATCTGTCTAACTATTGCATCTGAAGAATTGGGTTTTTTACCCAGGAAAGCTTATGCCCAAATAAATCTGTTAGTCTGCCACTGGACTCCTTGTTGTTTTTGTGTCTACCTATTGTTTGTTCTCGGTGGTGCCTTTTACTTATTCAAATTCTGGACTATATCATTTTAACTACACAACAGGCATAATAATCCTATGTACACAGATTTCTCCGTCCCCCACCCCCAGCATCCTTTAAGGTCAAAATCTAGCTTTTACCTGTCTAGCTTTGAATCTGTCATCCATTCAGTTCTCAAACATTTTAGTGTCATCCCTGGTTTGAGAAGACATAATTAAGGTGTTCATAATTATGGAGTTCCATTTTTTTCACTAAAATACAGCCCTAATTTGCCTTACCTCTCTACATAACTAATCAATGAGACTATTAGTAGGTGGTAGTAGTTGTTGGTAGCATTCAGGATGTCCTAGGAGGTGCTTAAACTCTTTGGGCATGTCTACACTGCAATTAAAAACCCATGGCTGGCCTGTGCCAGCTGGCTCAGGCAGAGGGGCTGTTTTAATTGCAGTATAGATGTTCAGGCTGGGAGGTTCCAGAGCCTGGACTCCAGAGTCCGAATGTCTACACTGCAATTAGGCCAGCCATGGATGTCTAATAGCAGTGTAGACACCCTTTGTCCCCAAAATCATTACCTTCTTTCAATAAACAATATTAACAACTGATGACAAGCCCAAAGAGCCAAATTGTAGGTTCCCTTTCAACCTCTCTTCTTGTCTCTTGAGAGTCCCTATTGCTGGTTTTTATGCAGCATGTCAATGGAACAAGGTCATTCAAATATCTTTTATCAAATCTTCACTCCACCAAGTGCTGAATGGAAAGTATTGCACAGAGCAAGATTAGACTTTGCACTAATGAGACTATAGTGCAGATAACATTGTAATCTATCAAAGGGGACACAAGGCAAAGTTACAGTGAGCGCCAGTCTCCTTGTCCTCCTACTTCAAGCCACCTCTGCATGTTGGGGTTTCTGGGCCAGCATTAACCCTGCATAGTTGCTGTTTCCATACAACTGGAAGACGGCAGCTATATATTTTCTTTTTTACGTGTGTTTTAAAGTTAATGCAGATGACTATCTATAACTTCTTCCAGTGAATGTGGGAGTTGAGTGGCTTGGAAAAGTTGGCTAAAAGCTTTCAGTAAAACATGTGACCTATACTCTTTGGCTTTCATAAACTAGGCCTGTAGTTCTACTGACCTCCAATATGAATATTTATTTGTTAAATGAGGGTTATGATTTCCAGGCATCTTTTGTCAAGCTAGAACTAAGCGGCTTGTTACCAGGTGGCAGAAGCCTCAGGGAGTGGGAAAGGAGCTTGTGCAAATAACTCTATTTCCCAGGCACAAACCCCCATGGACATTTGCTTTTCATGGAAACTGACTATATTAACTTTGGCAGAGAGATGGCACTATTTTTGGATGCTTTAAAATGGCCACTGAGAGCCTTACATTTTTATTCATATAAAGCAACTATTCTCACTTATTAAAGAAATGTGTGGGTTTTTTTTAAAAAAAAGCTTCCATTTAGGTTTTCCTGAATTTCATGTTTTTGTTTGTTTGTTTTTAAAACCCAAGCCATTCAAATACCAACCAGATGTCAACCTAAACCATGGTTACACTTGTAGTCACTGACTGATGTGTAAAACTGACCTTTCAAGCACCAGGTGATAAGAAAAAAGAACGCTTGCTAGAACAGGCATAAGCAGTGGCAAATTTAACAGTCAGCAAATGCTGACTGGGTCCCACCTGATCCGGGCCTGCCCTTGTCTCCCTCTCCCAGTGGTAGAGGAACAAAAAGCTGGGCCCCAGTGCAGACTTTTATGGTGGGCCTTCACATGCATATAAACTGACTTCTTCCCAGTCCCCTCCCCCTCCATTCTATTCTGAGCCATCTGTTCCCTCTAGCCCAGGCGTGCCGTCAGCTTTTCTGCTGCCCTAGGCGGCGGAAGGTCCCGCCCCGAAATGCCACCCCCCACAGAGGCGGCAGAAGGTCCCGCCGCCGAAATACTGCCGTGGTCACCGCCCCCCAAATTGTAGAGCCCTAGGCGACCGCCTAGGTTGCCTAATGGGTTGTGCCGGCCCTGCTCTAGCCCAGGCCCTGCAACAGTACTTCTATCACTAGAGCCATCTCCACTGCTCCTACTAAAGCCAGGACTGCTGTCACGGGAGCCAGACCGGCAAACCATCATTGTTGTTGCCACTGGAGTTAAAATCAGAGCCTATAGGTAGAGCAGCATGCTGGTTCCTGCACTGGAATTTCCTCCCGATGCAGGCATTGGAATTTTGCCAAGGCTGTGGGAAGGGAGGAGGGGTCTCTGAACAAAATGGAGGCTCTGCCATTGGCAGTCCTACCACCAGAGTTGATGGCAGAGCCACCATTTTGGAGGCCCCCTCCCTGGGCAAATTGAAATGTGGGCAGTGGGCACCAGCATGTTGCTCTTAGAGGTTCCAGCAGGCCACAAACAATGGTAGCAGCCTGTGCCAGATATGTTGTATGGCCAAGCAGCCCTGAGCCTACAGGGGCCCTCAAAGTGCATGGCCCCTGAGCAGCTGCACCAGCTATTTCTCTGCCACTGCCATCTGCCCTGCTCTTGATTCTGGGGCCCCACCTTCACAAGTAACTGAGTCAGTCACCATGGCAGAGGCCCCCCTTGCTGCCTCAGGGCTGATGCAGTTGCATGTGTCTAATACCACCCACGGCTATCAGCACCCATCTTTAAAGGGGTCCTAGTAAGAGCAGTTGTTTGTTTCCTTTAGGTGTTCCTAGGGGGTACCATAGCTTAGTTAATGGTGCTCTGGCATTTCACTGAGATTGATTCTAAACCAAGCTGTACTAATTAGATGAGCTGACTGACCTAGAGGCATAGTTCTCAATGGACTTGTAGATCTCTAAGCAAGCTCTATAGCAGATAAGGTAGGTTTTGCTCTTGGACTCCCACATTGAACTGGATAAGAGCAGGCAAGAATTTCATCCTCTTTGTCTGGGTTGCAGGGAGAAGTGGGCCTAGCATGGGGAAACTATACCCCCTCATCCAAATTCCATGCAGGGGTTAGAGTGGGATCCTCCTCCCCAAAAAGCAATGTCAAAATGGGAAATAATATAGTCCTAGGAATAAAGGTTTTTCCATGGTCTCTACTACCACTATGTAAAATGAAGTGAGGCATTGGGACACAGGGTCCAGGGACCCCAAATTGGGGATCTGGAGCCAGATGGTGGGCATTCCTGTACAGAGAGAACATCATGACTGGCTGTGTTGTAGGTCAAACACGACAAACCCTTGAATGTGAACAGGAAGCTCCCCCTACTTGAGATCTTTATTTCAAACTGTCTGAAAAGAGACAGTTGAATATAGTTATATAGTTTCTTATTGGTGCAGATGTAAGGGAAGTGGACTCCTGGCCTGCGTCTTCCAAGAGGGACCATCGAAATATCATGGTTTCCTCCAGGCTTTTTTCTCTTCTGCAAAGGTACTGTTTATATGTTCCCTTTATTTCCTAGCCTGGCTTGCCAGAAGCTAAAACTACAGATAATATGGCTTACATGGTAGACTGTTTGCCAGCCTACCTGCTTTGCTGGGACCTGATCCAAAGTCCATTGAAGTCAATGGAAAGACTCATTGGGTTTTGGATCAGGCGTCTAGCTCTTGGGGGAGAGGCTGGCTGGAACCACTGAGGGCTAGCCAGATCCCTAACCACCAATGGAATTATAGTTAAACAGCTTTGATTTCTGTTGGCTGGGAGTACATCTGGTCAAAATGTTTCATTCAATTTCTTTTGACAAAAAAAGCCTTTCTAAAAATTTTGCATAAAATTTGCTGTTTGAAACATTCTAATTTTTAAAAGAAAAACAATGTTTTTTTTTCTTTTCCTTCCCCCCTCTTTTTCAGTGGCAGAGAAATGGGGGACAAAGCTTACCTCCTCCAAAAAATAACTTTTTTCAAAAGATGAAAATTACCATCTCTCTGCAATAACTCACTTTGAATTTTCAGGAGAAAAGAATATATTTGAGAGCACTGACAGACACATTGTTCCGCGCCCCTCCCCCCCAACTCAAAAAAAAAATTGGAGATATCTGTAGGATTGAGATCATAGAGACAAGGACAAACACTTGTCCATGGGCTTGACTCTACTTCTGTGAGCAGTCACATTGATGAGACAGCATTAATTCTGCTGAGAAATAGGGAGCCAGAACCAGGTTCCTGATGTCCCCATCCCTGTCTCCTGTGCCAAGCAGAGCTCTGGTGCAGGAACCCAAGAATTTTGACAAGTGAAATACTGACTGTTAGGGAATTGATGTTTACAGTTCATGATTTCATCAGTTTAAAGTAACCCATTTGCTGGTATTTTAGTACAGTGAGTTTATGATTAAGTGAAAGTCCCCTATGAAGTTTTAAAGTTACCCAGTTTTGGAATTTTGCCTAGAAATCTCTCTGGGTTAAACTTCAGTTGTTCATTGCAACACCTGATTGGTCCCAAGATATTAGAGAGACAAGGTAGGTGAGGTAACATCTTTTACTGGACCACCATTTGTCATATACAAATATTACGGGAACGTTGAAAAGTGTCTGGCCTAGTACCAATCTCTGTAGAACCCTAATAGAAAAATCTCCCATCAATGATGATTCTCCATTGTTCCTTAAAGAGCTTGGGATCAGGAGCCTTGTAGAGTGGGTTGGGCAAGGCTCCCTTGTCTTCCAGCCAGAGCAGACAAGAGCTTGGGTTATTGAAGCAATTAATCAGTGACTGGGCAGGTTCCTCAAGGAGGTTTCAAGCCCAGTCAAGGGGAAGCTGCTGAAGGGAAGAAGTCTACCCTGCCACAGCCTCAAGAAAGAGGGCTGTGCAACTCCTGGAACTGAGGAAAGCTTACAGGCCAGTGCTAGAAGCACATAGCCCCAAGAAGGAAGGCTGTGAAACTCCATCTAAAATGTGAGCTAGCGTCAAGCAACAGGAAATACTGGTCTGGGTATAAAGTGAATTATTGTTGCAATCTCAGAGGAAACTGATGCAGGTGTCCGCAGGGCCAACCCAGGATGGCTCCTGTCCACAAATCACATATCTGCCTTTTTCATTATTTTGCCTAGGATCGATGAGGCTAACTGGCTGACAGTTACTCAGGTCATCCTACCTACTCTCTTTAAATATTGGCATAACATTAGCATTCTTCCAGTCTTCTGGAATTTCCCTGGTATTCCAACATTTATTAAAAATTAACTCCACCAGGCCAAAGTCCCCCTCAGCCAACAGTTTTAGAATATTTGGTGCAAGTTATGTGGGCCTGCTGACTTAAAAATGTTTAAGCTTAGCAGACATTGTCTCCATTCTGTTAGTAATTAAAGGAGGATGTTAAATTACTCTGTCCTCATGTGATACAAGTTCATCATTCTGCTTCTTAATACAGAGCAGTAATTGAACACTTTTTTCCTGCATCATTACTGACAATTTTCCCATCTTAGTCTGCTAATGGGCCTAAACAATTGCTAGGATTTCTTTTGTTTTCTAACATTTAAAAAAAATAAGCTCCTCATTGTACTTAGTCCTGCTATCCATAGATATTTTTCCCCTGATAACTTAAATGTAGAACATTGAAATGGGAAGTTTAACTTCTAATTCATATTGATTTCTATTTATTTCCCCTTTTTCTATGTTATATCAAGTTGTTTTTTTTTTAATTTCTGCCTTCACTTCAGCAGCAGCCCAGGAAGAGTTATTGTTTTGCTTTCCATTTATTTTATGCTTTCCAAATTAGCCTTAATTTTGCAAGCCAGTCTGTCAGGCCTGAATAGCTTACACAAAGATTACAGCAAGTTTCCCTTAGTTTCTTTTGGGAAGAAATTGGAAACGCAGGTATCCTGTTACTGACCCTTTCCTCTCAGGGTCACCAAAAGTGGTGTGGCATATCAAACACTTCACTAGGTGTATCATAAAGTTAGGCCATTCCTATATAAACAAAAATGGTGTGTGTGTTGGGGGCTGGGGGGAGAGCGGTAAAATGTGTTTCAGGAAGGCTAGAAAAACCACTTAGCACCTATTCTAGATGCAGGGAATGCCTTTAAAAGTAGGGCTAACTGGTTTTAAACTCCTCACTAAAGTCAACCCATAAATTAGCCCAGATTTAAAGGTGTTACATTGTATCTACCTTAAGCTCTAAGTGGTATTTCAAATAGGTTTAGCTAACATGACTAAACACTATTTTAGCTACTCTAGACAAGGTCTTGAATTACTGCAACATTTATCTTCCGAACTTTAGACCTTACAGGACAGCCAATAAACACAATACAAACACATTCCTAATGATAAGGGTCTTTTTAGTATGACTGCCAAAAAACAAAGGATGTAAATGCCCTAGATCCAAAAACTTAGCTATGGGATTAAAATACAGGTCTGTCTCCTCTTACTCAGGGATTCCGTTCCGCAGTTAGCGCGTAAAGCGAAAACCGCGTATAGCCAAAACCCCATTGAATTCAATGGCCGGCGAAATCGCCCGCACTACAGGTATAGTATTAAAATTGTTGTTTTTGTCAACCGCGTAAAGTTGAAATCGCGCATGTTAAATGCGCGTAAGATGCGACAGACCTGTATACACTAATTCCTTCCTAAACCACAAGCTCAGTATGTTAGAGGAGGGTATCAGGGTGTCATTAATGCTCAGGGTTCCTTTCACATTCAGCTTTCTCTTGGAAAATGGGTACAATTTTAGATCTTTGTGCCTCTTGTGACATTACCTAGGATACAATGTGAACTGTTGTGTCCCCTCAATTCTCCAACCTGGGGGGCCTTTTACACTGCTTCACACAGCCTCCAGCATGTAAATTACTCCCAGCTAATACTGTATGAGTTCTGTGATCAGTCACTCTTGAATTACACTACAGAGCAGCACCAGCCAATTCCAAGACTTCCCCTGCAAATGTCTTGTACTGCCCAGCCCTCTCCTGGACCACACAAGCTCATATAAAGGCCATCATTTTATTAATATAAAATGATGTGCACAAATCCTATTACAGTAGAACTTCAGTTACAAACACCTGGGGAATGCGGGTTGTTCATAACTCTGAACAAAACATTATGGTGGTTCTTTCAAAAGTTTACTACTCAACGCTGACTTAATACAGCTTTGAAACACAGCTTTGAAACTTTACTATTCAGGAGAAAAATGCTGCTTTCCCTTTATTTTTATTTTTTTACTAGCTTACATTTAACACAGTACTGTACTGTATTTGCTTTTTTTCGTCTCTGATGCTGCCTGATTATGGTACTTCTGGTTCCAAATGAGGTGTTTGGTTGACTGGTCAGTTTGTAATTCTGAGGGCTCTACTGTATCTCAAATGGAGTTTCCCCAAAACTTCAATCCAAGCACATTGATCTAGATAAAACAAATTTAACCACAGAAAGATTAAGTGATTACAAGTAATAAGGCATAAAAGTCAGAATTGGATACAAGAAAATAAAAGTAAATGCAACTAATACCTAACTTAACAAGCTAACTGAATTCAGGGCAAAAGTCTCTAGCCACATGCTCCAGCAATCTTACTGGCTGAATTCCTTTCAGACTGGATCCCTCCATCAATCTGAAGCTATTTCTTTGTTCCTCACCTGTTGTGTCTGCTCTGGGTAGGGAGAAAGGGAGAAATAACTTGGGGAATCTGTTCCCCATTCTTATACTTTTTTCTCTTCTTTGAGAATCCTCTCCAGCTGGGGTTCAGGAGACCATCTGTGGGGATGGGAATGTGCAGTTGTTTGCCAATGTATAAATTTCTCACTCTCACACTTTTCCTGCCAAAGAATGAGTGCTTACCCAGGTGATAGTCCATTTCATTTTGTTGACACCTGGCTGAGGCATCAGTTTGCCTTTCGTCTCTAAGGAGCTGGTTTGTGGTTGCTTTTCTAAACTTGGAACATGTCTCAATGTTCTACAATAGAATTTTATAACTTTTTATTTTGCCACACATTTTACCAGGACAATAATGATCAACAAGTTGTGAGGTATCATTTGAAAACTCACATTTTGTACAAAGTATGCTTTGTATCATAGCCTTGTAAAAGGGATGAACATAGGGGTACAGACTGTCACAACCATGTGAGGTACTTCAGCTAACAAAATTGCTTTTTGCAGCATAAGTGTGATATTTTGCATCTGACCAGCAAAACTGATTTTTTACAAAATGACAATTGCACAACTACACACCTGAAGGACTTCAAACACTCTCTCAAATCCCACGATCCACATACCAATAGTTATTGCTAATGATCACTTTATCCATACCTAGCTTCTTTTTGCACTTTTAAACTTATCTAACAATATCTTCCCCTCTAGCTGGTATGCGGGGGGAACAAATCTTAAATTTCTCAATTAACAAATAACAGGAGGGGATGATTCATACAGATGACCATAACCCTAGCCAACTTCTAGTCTTTGTCTTGTCTTGCTCTGTAATCTGCTGACCACGGCTTCCTCTTGGGCTTTATTGAATTAGATAAAGGCAGAGAGTGCAGTCCATTTCACACAGTGTCTCTGAAGTCTGTATGTTTCCTTCTGCTATTCACTGCTGGTTATGACCAAATGCCCACAAAGCTAGTAATTATGCAGCAACCTTATAATTATACTGGCTGATTTGCCTCCTCTGGATGGAAACCATAGTGCCCTCTTTAAGGCATATTCTAAATGTTAACTTGAATCTGGACAAATTTCTATTTTGTTCATTATATTTCTATGAAATCCTTGTGAGAACTAGTTTCAGCGCCCACACAGCTTATTCATAGTACAGTAACTTTATCCTACAGTAACTTGTGGCTTAACGTTGTAGTTACGTTCCTGAAAAATGCGATGTTAAGCGAATCTAATTTCCCCATAAGAATTAATGTAAATGGGGGGGGGGTTAGGTTCCAGGGAAATTTTTTTCACCAGACAAAAAACTATATATTATAGACATATACACAGAGTATATGTTTTAAACAATTTAATACTGTTCACAGCTATGATGATTGTGAAGCTTGGTTGAGGTGGTGAAGTTAGAGGGTGGAAGAGGGAGGGATATTTCCCAGGAAATGCCTTGCTGCTAAATGATGAACTAGCACTCCGCTGAGCCCTCGAGGGTTAACACATTGTTCTTAAAGTAGCCTCTCACACAAGGCAGCATGAACACAAGGGAAGGGAGACAACATAGCAGACCGAGACAGACACACACCTTGTGTGTGGGGGAGAGAGATGCACACTGCCCCTTTAAGTAAGCTGACCCACTCTTAAGTGCATTGTCTTTTTAAGTGGATCAGGAAGTTGAGAGCAGCTGCTGCCCCAAGCTCTCTCTGTCTCTCTCCATCCGTGTCCTCTTCCCTGCTCTATATGGAGAAGGGGTAAGCAGGGTGCAGGAGCAGGGGGAAGGGGAACACCCTGACATTAACCCCCTCCTTCTCCCCCTGCACAGCAAGCAGGAGTCCCTGGGAGCAGCTCCAAGGCAGAGGGCAGGAGCAGCATGTGGCAGTAGGGGGAGGGACAGCTGAACTGCCCGGCAATTGCTAGCCTGCTGGAGAGCTGCCGCACAGGGAACTTAGGGGAGTGGGGAGCTGATGGGGGAGCTGATAGGGGGGCTGCTGGTCCACCCTGGTTCCAAGCCCCCACCAGCTAGCGGCAACGGGCTGCTCTTCCTGCAAGCAGTGGACAAAAAAGGCAGCTGCCAAACCATGTTAGAAGGGAGCATTGCACAACTTTAAATGAGCATGTTCCCTAATTGACCAGCAACGAAACAACGTTAACCAGGACGACTTTGTGAGGAGTTACTGTACTTATTAGACAAGAGAAATAATACATATCAAGTTATTACAATAGCATATAGAGACCGCAACTGAGTGGAAGGTCCTGTTGTGCTAGGCAGTGTGCATCCATTAAAATAAGAGCATCACTTCCTCAAAGAACCAGTCGAAAATGACAAGAGAGACAAAGGGTAGTAGCAAGGAAGTAGTATTAGCTCTGTTTTACACACAGGAAAATCTCTAACTATCATCCTTGGTGATCTGGGAAAAGAGATGCTTTAAAGCTGTACATGCCAATCAAAAACCAGCTGGGTAGCAATGTGCCTCAGAGAACACCTGTTGTCCCCACAATGTCTTTGCTGCTGCACTTCCTTCCCTCTTCAAATCACTGTTAACCAATAGGCAAGTGGGGGGGGTGTGTGTGGCTGAAAGAACTGGAAGCTTGTAAACCAAACAAGGTAAATCATGGTGATATCTTATTGCCACTATAAACTAAAACACATTAATGCCATTGCAACTCCCTACTAATCAGTAGTTTTGAAAGCCCCTTTTTATTGTGGGGGGGCTTTTTAAATAAAAACCCTGGAATAATAGACTAAACAAAGTCTGCTCTCACACCTTCCATATCTGCTGTACCTTTTATATGGAGATCAGAAAACTCCACCTTTATGAAACTGGATTTCTATGGTGTATTCTGACAGAAAATGTCTATACGCGTAAGATGAGCTGCTTAGGCTTTTTCTCAAATTGCTTATCAGCCTTATTAAATAGACATAAGGCCACAGTACTCCAATAGAGTTTTGTGCCATAGAGTGGCTTTGAAGTGAGCAGATGAAGGAAGAAAGTGACAGCCTCTGCAAGATTAAACCATTATAGAGTTTTTTTGCCCCTGAAGAATTTTTTCTTAATAGATTTCAAGGCTGTGCTTTTATTTCTTCGTTCACTGGTGTTTGTGATTTGATTTTTGGATTTTGGGGTTTATGATGCTAAAATTCATCTCTGCAGAAAGCTTTGCATTTCAGTGTTGTTGGAATCTGGCTCTGGCCTGGGTGATGGTTGGTGTGCGCTCCATTGTAAGGGTGGATTCTATGAATAATGTGCAGAAATGCTGATTGTGGTTTCAATAGCATGCCTGTCAGTCTCAAGCAGATAGTTAATTTTATAATGGCAGTTGCTTTACCGTGAAAATACACGAGAACCAGTTTAGGAAAGATTGCCATTTAAAAAGAACTATATACCTCAGTGTTTCCTAGCCTAAGCCTGGTACGAGCCAGGCTAATCTGGGGAAGGAAAAGGGTTTCCAGTGGAGCAGGGAAAGTAGTAGCGTCACTCACCTCACTCCCCATTGCAAACATGCACATGCAGGTATAGGTAATGCAGCAGACCTCTCCTCAAAAGCCAACCCCCTTCCTTCCCTGTTCCTACAGTAACCCCTGATGCATCCAGACTTGGGAGTAGCGGACTGACTTGACAGGGGCAGACTTCTACACTTGTGCAGAATCCCTTTAAAGTTAATGGGGATCCACACAGGTTTCTGCCTGTGCAGCTCCAACCACAGGATTGGAGCCTCAGTAGCAGCCTGCTGGCCCCAGCTTCTCTCTTCTCAAATGACCTGAGTGTGTATATCTCCTGCCCTCCCCCCTGCACCCTCATTGACACACCGATAGATGCTCCCCTCCCCCCATCCTCCACTACAACATTCACTGTGTCAGATCGATTCTTAAACTCAATTCAGTGTCGCTACCTCTGGAGATTTTATGGAATCTCACCATAACTGGAGTTTTTTCTTAAATCTCCAGCTGCTGAAATCATGATACCTGAGAAACTCAGCTTTTTTTTCTTCTTTTTTTAAAAGCAAAGTTTCTAGCCCTTATGGTTGTGGAGAAAAGCCTGAAAATGTGAACCTCAGTGCACCATAAAAGCTCAGAAAACAGAAGGAAAATAAACAAAACCAAAACCAAAAAAAACCAAATCCCTACTTGATAGGCTTCACAATCTCATGGATTTTGGGGTGGCCTGACATGAATTTTGAATAATTGGGATTGGCAATGCTAGTAAATACGCTTATTTTTTATAACTTTTGTCTGTCTTTCCCTCTTCCCTATTCTTTCATCTGTCCAGTTCATTGCTTAGAGCCTGATCCTGCCACTATTAGTCACCCTGAGGAACCCAGTGTACTTGGCGCTTCTGTGGGAACACATGGGGCTGTATTCTTCCTGGGTCTTCCGGCAACAACGGAGGCTGAGCTCTTTCGAAAAATCTAGTTGTAGCAGCTCCCATTGGTGCTGAGCAATTTTGAAAATATAGCTCTTAATCAGGTACCTAAATGAGAGCTGAGCTGAGCTCTCGAAACTCTGGCCCTAGTAGCGGGTGCTGAACCCTTGAGAATCTAACCCTAAGCTCTTTTAAAAAGCTGGCCCGATGTGGCGGTGGGTGGGGGAAAAAGGGAGTCGCCTCTTACCTTTGCACAGCCCACATAAGGACCAGGCAGAGTTGTAGGCCCAGCACTTAGGGGAGCACAGAGCTTGCTCTCTGTCGCTACTCCCCAGGGATTGCCCCAAAGGGTACTGGGAAGGGTGGAGAATAGATGGCACCATGTCTCTAGCCAGCTCCTTGCTAGCAGGTAGGGAGGATCTTGGAGTGTGGCAGCGTATGCATGCTCTTGGTTTTCTCTGGGAAGCTCCAGAAGGTGGTATTCCTCCCCAGTAGACACCCTGGAGTATCTTGTGTGGTGAATATGGCTTCACGTATCCTGCAGTGCAGAGCTGTTCCTAAATGGAAAATGGGGCGCTGCCTTGTAGAACTTATATTTTTAGCAGCTTATCATGGCCCCCTCACTCATTATTTTAGCACCTCTGAAAATCAAGCCCCTTGTATGTATTAGAAGATGTGATGGGAGATACTGACCCTCTAGCATTCAGGGGAGAAACTAGGGTTGCCAACTTTCTGCTAGCCGAAAACCAAACACCCTTGCCATGTCCTGCCCATTCAATACCCTGACTCCCACTAACTTATCCTCCCCCTCTCCCTCCATCATTAGCTCTCCCCAACCCACCCTCCCTCATTTTCACCAGGCTGGGGCAGGATATTGGGGTGTGGGAGGGGTGAGGGATCTAGTTGGGGATGCGGGCTCTGGGGTGGGGCCGGAGATGAGGGTTTTGGGGTATAGGAGGGGGCAGAGGAGTGTGGGAGGGGGCTGAGGGGTGTGGGCTCTGGGCAGCACTTACCTTAGGCAGCTCCCAGAAGTGGCCAGCCTGTCCCTCTGACTCCTAGGTGTAGGGGCAGCCAGGGGGCTCTGCGTGCTGCCCTGTTCGCAGTTGCCACCCCCACAGCTCCCATTGGCCCACGGTTCACAGCCAATGGGAGCTGTGGAGCTGGTGCTCAGGGCAGTGTCTGCGCCACAGGCAAGGGCAGCATGCAGAGTCCCCCTGACTGCCCTTGTGCCTAGGAGCCAGTGGGATGAGCTGGCTGCTGCGTCCAACTGGACTTTTAGTGGCCAGGTCAGCTGTGCTGACCGGAGCCACCAGGATCCCTTTTCGACGAGGTGTTCCGGTCAAAAACCAGATGCCTGGCAACCCTAGGAGGAATCCTTCTAGTCTGTGTAGTGTGTGCAAGGGGCAAGATCAGAAGACTGCACCATGCCTATTCTGTGCTGGTGGATGCCTCTCTAAGGGGCCATTGCTAGCAGGGTAAGTTATTACAACCCCTGGGACTGTAATGGTACTCAGGTGCCTCCAGAATTTAGAAGGTGCAAAAGAGGAGCATATTCTTTCCTGACTACCCCCAAGCTGTACTGAGTTTAACTCTGCTCTTGTGTACAGCAATGTGCTTATGTGCCACTCAACCTTCACTCGGAAGAGTTCCCATAAATAGAGTTACAAGAGCATATCAATAGTATTGCACTTACAAAATGATTTTCAAAGGCTGTGAAGTCTGATAGATCAAAGCAATTTTTTCACCATTACATACCCAGATACTGCTCTTCAGTGAGAAGTATTTTATGTCAAATTTCAAGTCTTCTCTTCCCTTTCTCCAACTCTTTCAGCACTAGAGCTGTGTTTAAAGGGGGGGAGAGGCACGTGTCGAGGTCCAGGACCCACACTCCATAGCTCTATCCACCTTGATGCTGATGCCCCATTCCTTTGCACCAGGCGGACTACAAATCCAAGACTGGCTCTTGGTAGCTAACAAATGGTCATTTTGAGATCCCAGAAAGAAGAGCAGGCTGGGAAGTGTAATCCATTGTGGTAACCATAGTTCTGGGTTCTGGTAAGGCCTTATGGGAAATGGGGTGGATGGGGAAGCTATGGAAATAACCTCCTACCTTCAAATCACAAGTGGCCCAGGTGTTTTTTCCCTAAAAGACTGGGCAAGTAAACTGACCTTTTATTTTTTATTTTTTTGGGTATGATTTATTTTGTAAATGTTTTTTCCCCAAATAACCTCAAAGGGTGTCTGGAATAACCTCCCTGAGACTGTAGTTTCTTTTCCTTTTGGGACATGTTTTAAAAACAAAACAAAAGCTAACCCCCCCCCCCAACAAATAACGTCTTTCTGTTAACATTTTCCAAATAATTGCTTCTGTATGGGATGCCTGTGATAGCATTAATTGTCTATCAATAAAAACAGAGTATTCAGACATTGTGATCTAGGCAATGAATCTTGAGAACAGCTATGGCAAAAAAAATCTGTTTTTCATCTACATTACCTTCTCATTAGATTCATGGAAAGTGACAAACATGGCATGCTCACACCAGTATTTTTGTTTTCTGCACTATGATGTAAAGCAGTGGGGTTGTGTAGATGAAAATTGCCTCTTATTTTAGCCAATACTGCACTTCTATTTGGTGAAAATGGCTCTTGTGAATTTATGTGCTTGTAAAATTCTATCTGACAGAAGACCAAATGCCATGCCTGTAGCACCTGAGACGCATGCTGTGCATCCACTTTGTATGTTTGCTTTGGCAGGAAGTATTCTAAAACTGAAACAATATTTCAACTATATACCCTGCCGTATCAGACTTTTTTCTTTTTAATTAAAATCTATTTTTCCCAAATAAACTTATAATACTGAATTCTTAAAAAAAAAAAAAAAATCTAATCGGTTGAACGCAAATGGTAATATATTTTTATTACTGGCTCCTTAATTACTGAAGTGTAGTGAATTTTAAATTTCACCTAAGCTTTTTGAACCCTCGTGGATGCTAGAATGTGTGTAGCTGTTCTTGGCATGCCTGCAGCTTCAGCGGAGGCGACTAAGGAAAGTGTTTTGTTTGAAACTGTTATGGCTCAAAAAACACAGCATAATGTATCGTACCTCCTGGAAAATTCCCTGGTGAACTAATACCCTAAATTATATTTAAGAAGATGCAATGTCATTTGGAATAACAAAGAGTTTCAGAATCCCTTTTATAGAGGAAGGGGGGGGGGAGTAGAGCTGCTTTTTCTGGTCATTTCAACTCAGGATAGTGAAGTATAGCAGAGTTCAGAGGATACTTGACCTGTGTATCATAAATAAAGGTTTTTGTACAATTCACATATGATCTCTGCTAGGACAGAGACCATGTTTTGGGGGGAAATTCAAGTGTGTTTAAGTGACTAAGTCCCATTTCCAAAAGTGAGAGTCTTTTAAGAGCCTTAGTGTCACTGAAAAATCCTAAATCACTTAAGCACTCGTGAAAAAATGTATAGCTTAATATTTTGCTTTGGGATGGTAGGAATATACATTGAAAAAACATTTCTAGAGTTTAAATGTCATTGTGGTCTCTGATGCAGAGCCAGGAATAGAGTTAAATAAAATAACTTTTTAAGATGCAAACATTTGCTGCGCTTCACTAATATAGGTAATTATACATCAGTTGTTTCACTGCATGAATCTGAGATTAAATATTTCATGTTTTCCAAAAAAGCATTACCAGTTTTCTATGCTTGTTTTCATTTACCCAGCCTTGTAAAATCTAAAATAGATACCAGGAGGGCTATTCTTGTTTAAGTGATGCAATTCATAATACCCTTCCTTGTAAGATGGATTAGGTAACCTTATTTAACTGTATCCTCTAAGGTTTTTAATAACCTCCTTAATATATTCTGTCATTCCCATCTGCTTTGATTTAAGGCTGATTATACTAGCTCTCCTTAAAACTGGAAACCACCTGACCACTTCAGCAATGTTAGCAGATGCAGCTTATAGTATTTTCAGTCTGTAAGCACAATGTTTGCTATTGTGAAGTTATCCATTGTTAGTTTTGCCCTTGTTTAACATGCATACAACCTTGGAAAACTAAATATTAGCCTTGTCCATTGAATAGCTGTTTTTGTTTGGTGGTTTTTTTTAACCTGCTATTGTTCCCCTAACAGCCAATTTTCTGTAAGTATCCCCTGGGAAACATATTGAACACAGCCTAAGGTTAAGGCAAGAGAAGTACAGTGAGCCCAGCAGCCAGCCAATCAGACTCAGATAGCTCTAAAATCTGATGCCTCCAGACAAATGGTAGAGTGCACTGATTATGCTTCCTTATTGTGCATGAATACAACATACATATTGTAAATGCCCCAAGTACTGGCAAAGGCTGCTATGCAGATCAGATTGCTCAGAAGGAGCAGCATTGCCAGGGTATAAGCACATGCCATGTAACTCATTACATGATACAGCATCTGACAAGCTGACTACAACATTTCTGTGCTGGAATGTTCTCTTTTCAAGGTATCTGTTCCTTTCATTGTTTGTTTGAGTCTCTTTCATTCAAGGTTGCAGAATTACAGGGATTAGTAGAGTGCTGATGCATGAGACTGAATGAATTTTATCCTAGTCTTAGCCTAATTATCAGTTTTTAAAATGTCTAAACTGTAAGTAACATTGTAGAACTGTGGTACATTTCTGCTATTAAGATTTGCTATTGTAATCTATTGGCCATTTGCAGATACAACAAGATGGTTTATCACCATGGTCTTTTGTTGTTGCTGCTGTCCCCATTATAACTTGGTTTTATGTGCAGCTGTATATGAGATCAATGGTATCTGCTTAAATCTGGACAAAATAAGAAAGAAAGCAATACCTATAACACAGCATAGCACGCTTCAGAACTGATAGATGCAACATATGTGAACCTAAAGAACTCTGAGACTAAAGGCTAAGGAGCATATCATGCTTTACACCAATACAAGGAGAAGTTTTATGAAAATGGGTTATTTTCATTGTGCCCTGTACGCCAATATTACTATTGTGTACAAGGATTGTAATGCCTTACTTATCATCCAATGCTGTATTGAGCAAGCGGCCATCAGCATATTGGGAATACTTTTTTGTTAGCTTCTAGGACAAATGACAGGATATTTCAGTATCAAACAAGGTAACTGAAGACTAGGGCTGAGAAAGTAATTGATATATCAGTTTGTTGACTGAACTGGGGAAAAAAGATTTGGATTGACCTACAATGGAAGTATTTCAGTTATTCTTGCTGAAACTAAAACCCGGGGGGGGGGGATTTGTTTGGGTCAAACATTACCTTTCACTTTGAGTCAAATGAGATGCTTTTGTTCAACCTGAAATCTTTTTCATTTGTGTTTTTTTGGGTGGTGGGTTTTTTATTTTTATTTTTTTTAAATCTTTCTTGGCTGAAGATATTACAGAATTCAACCTGTTTTTGCAAATTTTGGTTGAAAAGATGCATTGGAATTGGAAAAGGTACAGAGAAGGGCAACAACAATGATTTAGGGGGATAGAACAACTTTCATGTGAGGAGAGATTGAAAAGACTGGGGTTGTTCAGTTTAGTCATCTCTCTTTTTTTCTAATGTGGGATATATGAAGAAGTCTATAAAATCATATATGATCTAGAGAAAGTGAAAAGGAAGTGTCCTCTTTTACTCATTCACATCACGCAAGAACTAGAGATCACCTGATGAAATTTAATAGGTACCAGGTTTTAAATCAACATAAGGAAGTACCATGGGATGCTGTGAAGGCAAAAAGTATAACTGGATTCAAAAAAGAATTGGGTAAATTCATGGATAGGTCCATCAATGGCTATTAGCCAAGATGGTCAGAGATGCAGTGTCATGCTCTGGGTGTCCCTAAATCTCTAAACTGCCAGAAGCTGGAGCTGGACAACAGGGTGTGGATCATTTGATAACTGCGCTGTTTTGTTCATTCACTCTGATGCATCTGGCACTGGTCACTGTCAGAAACAGGATACTGGCTGGATGGAACATTGGTCTGACCCAATATGGCCATTCTTATGTTGATCCAAAACTGCATTTTTGGCAATACCTTATTTGTTTGAAAATTTTTGCCCAGGTCTATTAAAGACCCATAAGAAATGTATTTGGCGAGGCATGTGAGTGTTTACGGAGTGTTTATTTCCTGTAGCCAGTGTCCACTTTTCTTATCTGCTGCACCCAGCTATCAGCAGAGATTAACAGTGGGTTTGAACATTTAGTAATACTCATGTTATGAGAACAGTTCTAAGCTGCTTACATGTCTAATTACAAAATGAGTTATCAATAGGGTGTGATGTGACTCAATAAATTAAAATTTCATAATAAACAACTACGCCATCTGAGGCAACACAAGTCTGCTACAGTGAGGCTGGTGGGTAGGAAAGCAGGTGTAATATACACCGCTACCTCAATATAACGCGACCCGATATAACACAAATTCGGATATAATGTGGGGGGCGGGGCTGCGCACTCCGGTAGATCAAAGCAAGTTCAATATAACGTGGTTTCACCTATAACACTGTACGATTTTTTGGCTCCCGAGGACACCGTTATATCGAGGTAGAGGTGTAGCAACTGCTAGTGCATTCAAGTGATGGGGGCAAATCTGAGTTCCAATCTTATTGTCAAATTGCAGAGACTGCATCTTATTTTAATCCCATGTAAGACTTCTGTTTCTTGCAGTTTTCTCAATTTACACCTCCAATTAGTTAATGGAATAGCATATAACCAGCTTTTCTGGGTTGGAAGAAAGGATGGATGAATTGCAATATTGATTCCATGCACAAAACTGCAAAGCCTGCAATACTGTTGATCTTTTTGTGTTGAGGTTTTGTATTAATCCTGTCTAGTTCACTACGACCTAATGGTGTAATATGTTGTCAATCCAGTTAGAATGTAATGTGTGGTCTGGTTTGGCACATATATTATATTCATAAGTAGATGGTTTAAATAAAGAATAATTGTCATGGAGCCAGGGTAGCCACTCATTAATTTAGAGACCATTCCTAGCAGGTGTTGAGCATTTCCTGGAAAGTGCTCAGCGCCTTTTTCCTCAGTTTTGTAGGACTAGGCTCTAGGTTGCAAGGCTGTGTCCCTTGTAACCCTGATTTTGACATCCCTCCCATCTTTCACTAAATAAATAAGTGTGTGTTTTCAATGCTTAGACTTAGTCCAGATGAGATTATTTTGATATAGTTTGATTAACAAGATGTTTTTACTGGTGTCGTCTTACAGAAAATAGTGATGTGGAATTTTTGAAAATTATTTATTTTTTTTTTACATAATTCACTAACAGCTTGACTTAAAACTGCATTTTATACCTAGATCTCCCCTGAAAAGAAATAACCTCTCCATATACATTAGAATTTCTAGTAAGTATTTTGCAGACTTTGCAAGTGCCATACTCCCTTCTGCAGAGTATCAAGGTAGTGTTGCTTTTGGCATTTCCAAGGTTCACAGGAGCAGCCCATCCTTTACAGGAGGTGAATGAAGTCTCTGTGAACTTTGCAAACTCCATGCTTATTGCTGTGATTCCCTCAAGCTCTAATGAGAGCCACAGACCAATAGCCTAATTCAAGAAATTTACAAGGAGCATCCCCTTTCCGAATTGGCCACTTGGTCCACACCTATCCTTCCCCATTTGCTCACAGGTTCTTTGATGCCCTCTTCTTGCCCTCCATGCTTCTCTTCTCTGTCCCTTTTTTCTTCCTGTTCATACCTGTGTCACCTGCTACTGTCGGCCTGCTGTTTCCTGGTCAGTAATCCCTTCCTCACCTCACAGCTGCCCCATTAAACATTAATTTTATATGTTGTGTTGTGTGTTTTAGTTTTATAGATGGGTTTCAGGGTAGTCTCAGCACATCTACTGCATGGGGTCCTGCAGGTGCGATTGATAGGGGAATGATTATTTTGTGAATTCTGCAGGGCATATTCATGAGCTCAGCACCAAACTGCCCGGTGGTGTCAGGACTGGTGGCTGTGTGCATCTCCACCGGCAGAAATTTAGGGGACTTAGCCAGTGAAAACACAGACTGGTAGGGAATTATGTGCCTTCAGGGTTAAGTGTCAGCTGTGTCAGGGTTTGCATGGTCTAACCCAGGATCTTACGTTAGGCACCTAAATCCCCCTTTGTGAATCTAGCCCCCACTGTCCAGCACTTAACAGCCATTTTGCAGTGCGTGATTTCTCTTTAATTAAAATGGCAGTGGTATGATATTTTATTTTTAAAGCAGCTGGATGTTCAGAATTCATGGTTTTCGACTCCGATATAACCACTTCAGAGCAATGTGAATCCTCACCAACATCTCTTAAAATAAGAGCGTACTCAGTCTGCAGGGTGCAGACCCAGCCTCAAAACAGGTAACTGTGATTCAGAAAGAAAGGCCAGGGAAGCTAAAAACACAAGGATAAGATGATGATGAATGTTCTGAAGGGCTCCAACGATTACAGAGGCATTAGAGTGTTTCCATGGTTACAAGTTTACCCTAACAAAGGGGAAACCAGACTTTTTACACAGGGAATTATTGATGGCTTTGCTGTACTCTGCGTGTCCAATAAAAATAATGGCATGACAAGAAGTTGTAATTGGCAATTAGAATGCCATAAGTAGGCAACAAGAAACTGCATAAGCCTAGTAGGAGATGCCATTATTATGGGGAATTATGTGAAAATGTAACCTAGAATTATGGAAATTAGAGACAGGTAATCTATTGGGTAATCTAGACTATCCCCCTAGCAATGCAAAATGATTTTGTAAACTATTGAATTAAATGATACATGAATATATGGCAATTATACCTGTAACATCCTCCCTGAACTTATCCATCATGCCCACAACCTCTCATTCTTCAGATCTCTCCTGGAAGCAGGAACATTGTCCTCTTGCTAACAGTGATTTTTTGTGTGGGGTAGTGGGAGGAAACCACAGCTCTATACCATTCTGGGATTTATGTCCTCTGAGGACTCTCCACTAACTGCATGTACAGTACTGTTTTGTCTAACTACTTAAATCCTGCAAAAAGATTCTCAAGTGCAGACTCTTATCCCTGCATGAACCATTCACTGAGACTGTGCATGGGAGTGCTTGAAGATCCCTGTATGGGATCCTGAGAAATCTTCCTCAGACTTCTCTCCTAAACTGTGTAGTTTACAGGGCCGGCTCTGGCTTTTTCGCCGCCCCAGGCGAAAAAGCCTCCGGCCGCCCCCCCCCCCCCC
>NW_020664417.1:44981921-44995711 GCF_002925995.2 Terrapene triunguis | reverse complement strand
CACCGTGAACATCATGGTGGCAATGGGTCATGTTGATGCTGTGGAATGGCGATTCTGGGCCCAGGAAACAAGCACAGACTGGTGGGACCGCATAGTGCTGCAGGTCTGGGATGAATCACAGTGGTGGCGAAACTTTTGGATGCGGAAGGGAACTTTCCTGGAACTTTGTGAGCTGCTGTCCCCTGCCCTGAAGCGCAAGGACACCTGGATGCGAGCAGTCCTGACTGTCCAGAAGCGAGTGGCCATAGCCCTCTGCAAGCTTGCAACGCCAGACAGCTACCGGTCAGTCGTGAACCACTTTGGCGTGGGCAAATCTACCGTGGGGGTTGTTGTGATGCAAGTAGCCAACGCAATCGTTGAGGTACTGCTCTCAAAGGTAGTGACCCTTGGAAACGTGCAGGTCATCATAGATGGCTTCGCCGCGATGGGATTCCCAAACTGCGGTGGGGCTATAGATGGAACTCACATCCCTATCCTGGGACCGGACCACCAGGCCAGCCAGTACATTAACCGAAAGGGCTACTTTTCAATGGTGCTGCAAGCACTGGTGGACCATAGGGGACGTTTTACAAACATCAACGTCGGATGGCCGGGCAAGGTTCATGATGCTCGTGTTTTCAGGAACTCTGGTCTGTTTAGACGGCTGCAGGAAGGTATTTACTTCCCAGACCACAAAATAACTGTTGGGGATGTGGAGATGCCTATAGTGATCCTCGGGGACCCAGCCTACCCGCTAATGCCCTGGCTCATGAAGCCCTATACATGCGCCCTGGACACTGAAAAAGAACTCTTCAACTACCGTCTCAGCAAGGGCAGAATGGTGGTGGAGTGTGCTTTTGGACGTCTCAAGGGGAGATGGAGAAGCTTACTGACTCGCTGTGATCTCAGCGAAACCAATATCCCCATTGTTATTGCAGCTTGCTGTGTGCTCCACAATCTCTGTGAGAGCAAGGGGGAGACCTTTATGGCGGGGTGGGAGGTTGAGGCAAATAGCCTGGCTGCTGATTACGCCCAGCCAGACAGCCGTGTGATTAGAAGAGCCCAGCAGGACGCGCTGTGCATCCGGGAGGCTTTGAAAGCTAGGTTCCACAGTGAGCAGGGTAACCTGTGACTATTAACTTTGTTTAAAGAGAAGCTGAACCTGCCCCCGTTTCTTTACCCAGTTTATGTTGACTATCCTCTGCAGCTACATACCCCGTTCACTCCATCACCCCCCTTCCAACACATTTTTAAAAATAAAATACGTAGAACTTTGTTAATGAACACCGTTGTCTTTATTACGGGTTTCGCGGTAAAGGGTTGAAACTGGGACGCAGACTGTGGTGGGGAGCAGGCATAGTGATGGAAAGAACGCTTATAAACTCGAGGAATGACAGGCTCCTGCTCCTACAGCGGTCTGCAGTGCTGGACTGGTTGTTTCAACGGAGCCTGCCACCCCTTCTTTTTGAGACTCTGTGTGTGGGAGCTATGTCACTTTGTGGCGGGGGAGGACGCTGCTGCGTGGCTCTGTGATCCAGGATAAGGACCGCTGCATAAGATCTCTAACCGTCCTCCCCCGCCACAAACTCACATAGCCCCCCCCCACACACAGAACATAAAAACCACCTCCCAGACTGACCAGGGTGCCTAGTGACTGCAATGTGTGTGTGACCTGCTGCTGAACATGCCCCCCTGCCTGTACCCTGGTAAAGGTGACTGTCCTGTCCAATTACCAATCCTCTTTTCCCCCCCCCCCCCTTCAAACACACTGTCCTCTAAAAGAACATGATGGAAACCGTAATTAAAAGAAACGTATTTTTTATTAGCAACTAAACAGTTAGGGGATGAAACTGGGGCCGGGGGCTTGGGTGAGGTGGGAAGGAAAGGACTTACCAAATTTTGGGGAATGAGAGCCTTCTGTTACTTGAGCAGTCTGCTGGGGTGGAGTGACAGTGTTCACGGCCCCTGCCGCTCCTCCTTCTTGGGACTTTGGGTGAGGGGGGTATGGGACTTTGTGGCGGGGGAGGGTGGTTAGAGATCTTATGCAGTGGGGCTCTGTTCTCCTGCCTCCGGTCCTGCAGAACATCCACAAGGCGCTGGAGCATGTCCGTTTGCTCCCTCATTAGTCCAAGCAGCGTTTGAGTCGCCTGCTGGTCTTCCTGACGCCACCTCTCCTCCCGTTCAATGTGTGATCGATGGATTTGGGACATGTTCTCCCTCCACTGGGTCTGCTGGGCCACCTCGGCTCGGGAGTAGCCCATAAGTTCTGAGAACATGTCGTCCCGTGTCCTTTTCTTTCTCCGCCTAATCTGCGCCAGCCTCTGGGAGGGGATGCCAGGGTAGGTCGGGAGACAGTCGTAGCTGTGGGATGGGAAAAAGGGAGTGAATTCCTCACAAAGATAATTTTTTGTGAACAATGAACATAGTCTTTCTCTGTGAAGACCATGCACAGCACCTATCACATGCGCACTCAGGACAAGGTCGAATTTTCGGCCTTCGCATTCAGTGCCTGGGGTCTTGCACTAGAGATCAGACAAGCAGGGCAGGACAGTGGAATTCGGGTAGCAGGCTGACATGGTAAGCCGTAGACTTTTGGCTGCTTAAAACTTAAATTATAGCAGTGCCCTCCTTTCACGTTCAAAGCAATGCTCCTAGCATTGGCCAGTTCCTGTGCCGGCAATCCGGCAAGCATGAACTCTGCCCCTGTCCCACCCCCTCATGGCTGTCCCTGGGAAAGATCCCTGTATGCTGCCCCTCTCCAGCCTCCACCGCGTGGCTGTAAACAGCCGGTTACAGTTCTGTAAAGGAACAGGCAAGCAGTCCCAACAGTAACATTCCCCTAATTCAAAGCAGGTCACCATGAGCGACATCACTCTGCTGAGGATTTCTGGGACAGAGAAAGACCGCATGCTGCGTGAAAGCCAGCAAAAACCAGGGCCGTATGCCGCCATGCTCTGCAAGGCAATGATCCTGGAGTACTTGATGATAGCCTGGCGTGGAAAAGTTTCCTACCACGGAGGACCCAATAAGGCCGCTCTCCCCAGGAACCTCATGCAAAGGCTTTCCAATTACCTCCAGGAGAGCTTCGTGGAGATGTCCCATGAGGATTTTAGCTCTATCCCCGGACATATAGACCTTCTTTTCCAGTAGCTGCACTGGCAAGGACTAAAAAGTAGAGCGCCTAGGGCAAACTAATCATGAAAAACCCATTGTTAATATTCCTGTTCTGTTCAAAATAAATGTTTACATGTTTTAAACACTTACCGACTGATCCTTCCCCTGATTCTGGCTCCGGGTTAACGCCTGGGGACGGTTGGTAGGGGATCTCTGTAAGGGTGATGAAGAGATCCTGGCTGTCGGGGAAATCAGCGTTGTAAGCGCTGTCGACTGCCTCGTCCTCCTCATCTCCTTCCTCATCTTCCCCGTCCGCTAACATCTCCGAGGAACCGGCCGTCGACAATATCCCATCCTCAGAGTCCACGGTCACTGGTGGGGTAGTGGTGGCGGCTGCACCTAAAATGGAATGCAGTGCCTCGTAGAAATGGCATGTCTGGGGCTGGGATCCGGAGCGTCCATTTGACTCTTTGGTCTTCTGGTAGCCTTGTCTCAGCTCCTTGATTTTTCACGCGGCACTGCATTGCATCCCGGCTGTATCCTCTCTCTGTCATGGCTTTTGAGATCTTCTCGTAGATCTTTGCGTTCCGTCTTTTCGAGCGCAGCTCCGAAAGCACGGACTCATCACCCCACACAGCGATCAGATCCAAGACTTCCCGATCAGTCCATGCTGGGGCCCTCTTTCTATTCTGGGATTGCATGGTCACCTCTGCTGGAGAGCTCTGCATCGTTGCCAGTGCTGCTGAGCTCGCCACGATGTCCAAACAGGAAATGAGATTCAAACTGCCCAGACAGGAAAAGGAATTCAAATTTTCCTGGGGCTTTTCCTGTGTGGCTGGTCAGAGCATCCGAGCTCGGACTGCTGTCCAGAGCGTCAACAGAGTGGTGCACTGTGGGATAGCTCCCGGAGCTATTAGCATCGATTTCCATCCACACCTACCCTAATTCGACATGGCCATGTCAAATTTAGCGCTACTCCCCTCGTTGGGGAGGAGTACAGAAATCGAATTTAAGAGATCTCTGTCGAACTAAATAGCTTTGTTGTGTGGACGGGTGCAGGGTTAATTTGATTTAACGCTGCTAAATTCGACTTAACCTCCTAGTGTAGACCAGGCCTTGATATCCTGAGTTTTAGAGTGGAGTAGTTCTTTTGCAGCTCAACTTTCTGTTCATCTTGTACAATTTAGATAAGCTTATTAAACTTATTTTTCTCACCAACAATCCTTTAAACTTTTATTCATATGAACAGCCCCACTGAAGTCAATGGGCCTGTTCTTTATATACAAGATGTCTTACATGTTTATAGGACTTGATTGATGTTGCTCTAATTACAATATCCCTGACAGGGGAGAGGGTAACAAACCTGCCCAAGTTGTGGGGCTCTCCATTAGGAGATGGCCATGTTATTCTGTAAAAGATTTGCTTTTCTTTGACGACAACTTTTAAATGACATTAGTAAAATAAGGTATTTTTAAAGAAACAAGCGTACTTTTGGAACTGAACACCGTTCTTTAATGTCTTACATTGGAAATACATATTCATTGGTTTATAATGTGACTGCAATTGGAGATGAAGCATGAGTCCAGTAAAGAGACCTTCATTAGACTTCATGAATGTATGCTGATGAAGAAAATAAAGTAGCTAGGGATGTTCAGGATGTATGGTAGAGGGGGAATTCATTCACATGCCCTATCTGAAAATATGAAGCATGTGCACAAGAATGATGAAAATAGGTGAACGTTGACTTTTTGTTGACTGCAGTATGGGCCAGTAGCATGAACTTTTTTCAATAAAAATTTGGCTTTTTTTTTTTTTTTTTACTTTTTTTAATCTGCATGTCTATTATGCAGTGCAGCAATAGTTATTGTAATACTGAGTAATTACAGAAAAATACTTAATTGGTAAGGAGAGAATCTAATTCTCCTAACAGTTTGTTTCCCTCTCTATAGTTTATCAAACTTGTACACTGCTTTCCTACAACTTCTGACAGGTAGATAAGTATTATCCTCACTTTAGTGATTGAGAGACTGGGACAAACTCTTGACTTGCCCAAGGCTATAGAGGCAGACAGCATAAGAAATGAGGACCCTATGATTGGGGTATAAAAAATGAATGGAAAGAGGTTTAGTGCTTATTTTATTTCTGATTCCATGTTTGTCAGGAACAAAGTTTTGTTGCTCAGCTATAAATCTTCAGGAATAGAGGTTTGTAATGAGTAATGTTGCTAAGACTACTGCTTTAAGATCAGATCTATAGACCCAAAATGAAGAGAGTGAGATTTTTGTGCAAATTACATTCTGGGTCAGACTAGCACTTCAATTGCACTGAAGTAAATTTAGGGCAACTCCGCTGCAGGCAATAGTTAGGCCTCATCTATGCTACAGAGTTTTGTCAACAAAATGTATGTAGATGATCTAAAGGCGCCATAATAACATTACTATGGCATGTTCACACTATGCTCCCTCTGTTGGCAGGGTGTGTCTACACTTGGTGTTCTAGCATCAACAGTGATAGCAGTGCACTGTGGGTAGCTATTCCATGTGCTATTCGCCATCTTCTGCAGCTAGGCCTTCTGGGAAGGCAGAGTGGTTCACAGTGCATCATAGGTGCGAGCTCAATGTCCCATGGTGCATTATTTTCTGTCCCAGCATTCTATGGTCTTCAACAGTCCCTGTTCACTGTGTGCCTGCCATCTCTGTGTGAAACATTTGATCATGCAGTATATCATGAGCTCCCAATCTGAACAGGAAACAGAGCTGCCCGATGTGCTTGCCATGGAAATAAACACCAGATTACTTTTGGCTGCACATGGTGGACCATCGCTTTTTGGGCTCAGGAAACAAGCACTGAGTGGTGAGATCACATTGTTATGCGGGTCTGGGATGACTAGCAGTGGTTACAGAACTTCCGGATGCCCAAAGCCACCTTCCTGGAACTTTATGCAGAGCTCGCCCCACCCCTGTGGTGCAAGGACACCAAAATGAGAGCAGCCTTCTCAGGGGAGAAGCACATGGCGATCGCAGTGTGGAAGCTGGCAACTCCAGACTGCTACCATTCAGCCGCGAATCAGTTTGAAGTCAGGAAGTAGATCATGGACGGCTGCCTTAACATAAGTGTGCAGAGCCATTAATTGCATCCAAGACTGTGACTCTTGGAAATGTGCATGAAATAGTGCATGTCTTTGCAGAAATGGGATTCCTTAACTGCAGCAGGGCGATTAAATGGAATGCATATTCCAATGTTGGTCCTGGACCACGTTGCGACAGAGTACATAAATAGAAAGGGGTACTTCTCTATGGTATTGCAGGTGCTTGTGGATCACTGACATCAACATGGGGCGGTCCTGGAAGGTGTATGATGACACATGTTAAGGAACATTGGCCTATAAAGAAAGCTGCAAGCAGGGACTTTCCAGACCAGAGGATCAGTGGGGGATGTTGAAATGCCCACAGTGATCCTGGAAGACCCAGCATATCCCTTACTCCCATGGCTCATGAAGCCTTACACAGGAAACCTGGACAGTGGCAAGGAGCACTTCAACAATAGGCTGAGCAGGTGCAGAATGATCATAGAATGTGCATTTGGCAGATTAAGAGCACACTGGTGCTGTCTTTTATGGCAGGTTAGATCTAAATGAGGAAAACATTTCCATGGTCATAGCCGCCTGCTGCACACTCCATAATCTTTGCGGCTAAGGGTAAAAAGTTTTCCCTAGGGTGGAGCACTGAGGCAGACCTCCTGGTTGCTGATTTTGAGCAGCCTGATAATAGGGCTGGGCACAATGGAGGCAATTTGAATCAGGGAGACTTTGAGGCAACATTTTGATAATGAGCACCAGTAATGTTTCTGTACAGCAATCTGCCATGCTTCATTCATTTATCTTATTTTACCCAAAATTTGTGAACCATTAACAATTTAATCATTATGGAGGAATTAGCATCCTGGAGAAGGGACTGTCCTTAAGTGTCTGGAAAGTGTCTACTACAGAGTGGGTGCTATTGCAAATAAATAATTGCACCTAACTAACCTGTGTGCCCATATGGTCTTATTTCTATGTGCTTCTTCCCTCTTATTTGTTACACTTGTTCAGTATGTCAGACTAGATGATCACAGTAGTCCCTCATCTGAAGAATTTATAGATTTCAAGGTCAGAAGGAACTGTCTAGCTGTATATTTCTACAGTGCCCCGATCCAGTTTAGGGCCTGTCGCCACCATTGCAACACAAATAAATAGTAATGCAAAAGAAGCAACTATAGATATGGTTAATACAGCTATTGAAATTATAGTATTTATAGATACATAGAGTATATTTTTATCTTTTTCTCTCCAAAATCTGCAGTTCTTTCATTACAATGCTGTATCTGTCATCCATTGCTTAATATCTGCAACATGTAATTCTATTTTCTTCACATAAGTGTGGTATTTACTTTTTTTTAAATTATATAAATTTAAGGGGTACGGTACTGTTTTCAGGGTAGGGAGGAGGAGGGTAAATGGTTCATCCAAACAACAAAATGTCAAATCAATAGTGTTCTCGTTGACTGACTGAGTTATTAAGAACTGGTAAGTTAATAGTAGTTCACAATTATTTGGACTCTGGCAGACAAAGCCAACAACTACACATGTTTCAAGCAAACGTTTATTATACTTCTTGTAAAGAGTTCTACCTTCTATAAACTTGCATTTTTAATTGTCCAAACAAAGTAATATATCAACTCAACCCTGTATCCTGGAACCAGCAGCAACTGATTCACTTCCTAACAAAAGAAAGATATTTAAGACCATGCATGTGCCCTGTCAATGTGGTCTTAAAAGATAATGTAGCGTAACACCTTGTGTACATAGTTCTAAGGGAAAGGATCAACAAAGTCTTTATTTGCTGCTACCTTAATGCACTAGAAAAATATCAACTAAGATACAAGAGTTCCTGACATTCATATGGGACTCAGTCCACTAATCAATGCATTATTTTTATGGATAGAGATTAAGGCGAGAGCCAAAGATGTGAGGACAATGAGGGGTCCTTGTGGCACCTTAGAGACTAGCAAATTTATTTGGGCATAAGCTTTCGTGGGATATAACCCACTTCATCAGATGCATGGAGTGGAAAATACACTAAGCAGGAATAAATATACAGCACATGAAAAGATGGGAGTTGTCTTACTGAGTGGGGGGTAAGTGCTAACAAGGCAATTTCAATCAGGGCAGATGTGGCCCATTCTCAACAGTTGGCAAGAAGGGATGAATATCAACCGAGGGAAAATTATTTTTTGTAGTGACCCAGCCATTCCCAGTCTTTATTCAGGCCTAATTTTATGGTGTCAAGTTTGCAAATTAATTCCAGTTCTGCAGTTTCTTGTCTGAAGTCTGTTTTTGAATTTTTTTTGTTGAAGAATGGTGACTTTTTAAAGTCTATTATTGAGTGTCCAGGAAGACTGAAGTGCTCTCCTACTGGTTTTTGAATGTTACAATTCTTGAGGTCTGCTTTGTGTCCATTTTATTCTTTGGCCAAACCAGACAGTCTCTATGCAAATGTACATGGCAGAGGGGCATTGCTGGCACATGATGGCATATATTACATTGGTAGATGTGCAGGTGAACGAGCCCTTGATGGTGTGGCTGATGTGGTTGGGTCCTAGGATGGTGTCCCTTGAATAGATTTGCGGACAGAGTTGGCAACGGGGTTTGTTGCAGAGGTTGATTCCTGGGTTAGTGTTTCTGTTGTGTGGTGTGTGGAAAACACCATCCTAGTCACTATGGATGTAGAAGTTCTCTACACCAACATTCCACACAAAGATGGACTACAAGCTCTCAGGAACAGTATCCCAAATAATGTCACAGCAAACCTGGTGGCTGAGCTTTGTGACTTTGTCCTCACCCATAACTATTTCAGATTTGGTGATGATTTATACCTTCAAGTCCGTGGCACTGCTATGCAGGGCCATCCTTCCCCGTACACAAACTACACAGCTGCGTAGGGCACCAGGAAATTTGGGGCACCAAATTGCCCCAAATTTCCTGGTGCCCTACACAGCTGCTTGCCCAGCCACCAGCCCGATTTTTCCTCCACCCCCCCCAGCCGGCTAAGACGGCTAGGAAAGCTGCCCCCGCCCCACCTCTTCCCCAAATCCCCCCCTTCTTCCCACCCCTGCTCTGCCCCAGCCCCGCCCCCACTCCACCCCTTCTGCTAAGCTATGTCCCAGGAGACTGCAGCAGGGGTTGGGCATGCCCCACACTCACCAGGTGGTGGGAAGAGGAGCGACCCGGCCCCAGCCCACTCCACTCCATCGGCTCCCAGCTGTGCCAACAGTGAGTGCTGGGGGGCGGTTCCCCCTTGTCTCCCAAGGCTGGGAGCCAGGGGAGCAGAGCGGAGCGGGTTGGGGCCGGGACACTTCACTTCCTGCCGCCCGGTGATTGCAGGGTGGGCCTGACCCCACAGTCATGGGGCGGCAGGAAGTGGAGCAACCCAGCCCCAACCCACTCCACTCTGCCGGCTTGTGTTGGGGGGCGGTTCTCCCCTGCCCCCCAAGCCTGCTCCTGCCCCCCACAGACCTTGGATGCAGTCCCCACTACCCCCCACGGAGGCCTGGGGCTGCATAGGGCACCACAATGTCTAGGGACAGCCCTGCTGCTATGGGTACCCACATGGCCCCGCAGCATGCCAACATTTTTATGGCTGACTTAGAACAATGCTTCCTCAGCTCTCGTCCCCTAGCGCCCCTCCTCTACTTGCGCTACATGGATGACTTCTTCATCTGGAGCCATGGGAAAGAGGCCCTTGAGGAATTCCACCTGGATTTCAACAATTTCCACCCCACCATCAACCTCAGCCTGGACCAGTCCACACAAGAGATCCACTTCCTGGACACTATAGTGCAAATAAGCAATGCTCACATAAACACCACCCTATACCGGAAACCTACTGACTGCTATACTTACCTACATGCCTCCAGCTTTCATTCAGACCACATCACGCGATCCACTGTCTACAGCCAAGCCCTCAGATACAATCACATTTGCTCCAATCCCTCAGACAGAGATCCTGTAGGTATTTGTCTCTATCAGGCATTCTTAAAACTACAATACCCACCTGGGGAAGTGAAGAAACAGATTGACAGAGCCAGAAGGGTACCCAGAAGTCACCTACTACAGGACAGGCCCAACAAAGAAAGTAACAGAACGCCACTATCCATCACCTACAGCCCCCAACTAAAACCTCTCCAGCGCATCATCAAGGATCTGCAACCTGTCCTGAAGGATGATCCCTCCCTCACAGACCTTGGGAGCTAGGCCAGTCCTCGCTTACAGACAGCCTCCTCCCCCCCCCCGCCCCACCTGAAGCAAATACTCACCAGCAACTACACCCCACACAACAAAATCGCTAACCCAGGAACCAACCCCTGCAACAAACCCCGTTGCCAACTCTATCCGCATATCTATTCAAGGGACACCATCCTAGGACCCAACCACATCAGCCACACCTTCAAGGGCTCATTCACCCGCACATCTACCAATGTGATATATGCCACCCTGTGCCAGCAATGCCCCTCTGCCATGTACATTGGCCAAACCGGACAGTCTCTACGCAAAAGAATAAATGGACACAAATCAGACCTCAACAATTGTTACATTCAAAAACCAGTAGGAGAGCACTTCAGTATCCCTGGACACTCAATAACAGACTTAAAAGTCACCGTTCTTCAACAAAAAAACATTTCCCTCTGATACTCACACCTTCTTGTCAACTGCTGGGAATGGGCCACATCCACCATAATTGAATTGGTCTCGTTAGCACTGACCCTCCCCCCCCCCCCCCACACACACACACTTGGTAAGGCAACTCCTATCTTTTCATGTGCTGTATATTGATTTTTTCTTACTGTATTATCCACTCCATGCATCTGATGAAGTGGGTTATGTCCCACAAAAGCTTATTCCCAAATAAATGTTAGTCTCTAAGGTGCCACAAGGACTCCTCGTTGTTTTTACTGATACAGACTAACATGGCTACCCATATTAGAGATGTGAGAGTGATTACTGAGGCTCTCAATGTATAGAAATAAAGAAACAAGAATAATAGTTTTGCTTGATTATATTAGGCATTTATAGGACTCAGTACAGATACTATGGTAGCAGCTATGATAACCAAGCACATTGTTTTGGTCTGCAAATCCAGCCTCTCTCCAGAAGAAATTGGTGAATGTTATTAATGGCTGAATCCAATTTATGAGAAGGATGCTAGGAGGAAAGATGAATAATCTTCAGTAACAATCCATTGTGACAAAAACAGAGATAAGCATCTCCAGGTTCTGTGGTATCATGCTGCCTTCTTTGTTAATTAAGCTCCATCAAAGTGTTTGTTTGCCAAGGTTTTTTTGCATTTTAATCTTTTTTTCCACACACTAGAAGTGATATAAAATGTTGCATTCTGCTTTATATACACACCTATACAATGTATAGTTATCTGGATAATCACCATAAATTCTCTTCTAATCTTTTCCCATAGAAATGTGGCTTCTGGTACCACTAGCCAGTATGACACACAAATGCATGCCAAGTTATGCTTCTGCCTGTGTTTCATGAGAGCTATAAAATCTTGAAAATAGGGCTCTGTCATGCTGACGTTGACAACCTTTAATTATTGTGGCATTCTTTACCAAAAGTTCTGTAACTAACTAGGACTTAACAAAAAATTTACAATATTAATAGCTAAAATCCACGTAGCTCATAAAAATGTTACTATAAACAATTTCAAGGTATCACTTTCTAAGGCCACAGTCCTACACTGGGCTCTACTAGTGTGACTACTGCAGATTTAAGGCCCAGAAATGATACTCTTTTTATTCTGTAATCAGTTGAACAAAATACTATCTAGCTCTTCTAATGCTTTCCTCAGTAGATCTCAAAGCACTTTAAAATAGATACTTACTTACTTACTTTTAAAGATGGGGAAATTGAGGCACAGAGGGGCAGCAACTTGCCCAAAGTCACCCACTAGACCAGAGCCAGGAGTAGAACCCATGTCTCCTGAGTGCTAGTCCAGTGCTCCTTCCATTAGGCCACACACAAGAGTAAATGTGTGTATTATAATCCATGCACATAGTAAAAGAGAGTAGGCATCTTAGGCCTGGCCTACACTTAAAAAGTTAGGTCAATCCAGCTATATTGCTCAGGAGTATGAAAAATCCATGATGTAGTTAAGCCGACCTGACCCCCCAGTGTAGACAGTGATTGGTCAACAAAAGAATTCTTCTGTCACCCTAGCTACTTTCTCTTGGGGAGGTGGATTACCAATGCTGATGGGAGAACCTCTCCCATCAGCGTAGGTCAGGTCTACACTGAAGCACTACAGCGGTGTAGGTGCAGTGCTGTGCCGCTGCAGTGTTTCAAGTATAGACAAAATGGCACCCAGGCAATATTCCAGAGACTGGTCTGAAGGCTCACTGTGAACCAATTCTTGAAATGTAGTTCAGATGTTAGATCAACTTTCTCTATTTAAATAGTTATAGCAGGTAATATTATGCAGAGGTAATGATTAAAGTAAATCAATGTGGTGGTCATGATGAGTCCAAGCTCTTTGGACTACTCCCAGGTAAAAGTGGATGAACATTTATTAAGTTTGAACTGTGGAGTATGAAGTTTACAGGTTGTGGAACTGTGGAGGACTGACACAAATATGTAGATATGTGGTATTGACAAGGTGGAAATGAGAGAAGCATGTGTGAGAGGTTGGGATATCTTGCTGAAGAAGCAACACTTTTTAAAAATAATGGATGAAATTGCTAAATGACAAATTACATAGTGTAAGGAGTTAATTTTTTATCACACATAAGCATTAAAACTCCTGGGACTAGAGGTTGTTGCTCAAACCATGCTTCTGCTGGCTCTATGCAATCTCTAGCAGTGCCTGAACTCTAATATAAAGGAATGTGACCCTTTGTTGTGCAACTCTGCCCTCTTTTATAGGAAGAAATTCCTAATCACCCTCACACCCAAATAAGAGCGAAATTTGTTAATGTGAAAAATGCCTAGTTTGACTAAAATTCCTTGTTAAAAACATTAAATGAAAATTCTGCAATAGCCATAGTTCCTGGAATATCACTATGATATGCAATAATATATTGTACCATTACTGTATAATTACACTACTTTTTAAATGTGATTGCCTGGTTACAGTACAACTCATTAATTTTATGAAAATCTTATTTAAAATGATATTATGTACAATGACAAGCGATGTCTGAAACACAATGGCTGCCAAGCTACTAAACTATATTTCTCAAAAGACCACAGTGCTAAAGTCAAAGTTCACACTACCTTCAGAGGTGTAAGAACCCCCACCTTAACTGCCTCTCCATTCTAAGAAGAACAGGAGTACTTGTGGCACCTTAGAGACTAACAAATTTATTGGAGCATAAGCTTTCGTGGGCTACAGCCCACTTCTTCGGATGCATATAGAATGGAACATATATTGAGGAGATATATACACACACACACACACACACACAGAGAGAGCATGAACAGGTGGGAGTTGTCTTACGAACTCTGAGAGGCCAATTAAGTAAGAGAATAAAAACTTTTGAAGTGATAATCAAGATAGCCCAGTACAGACAGTTTGATAAGAAGTGTGAGAATACTTACAAGGGGAGATAGATTCAATGTTTGTAATGGCTCAGCCATTCCCAGTCCTTATTCA
>NW_020664417.1:44895557-44981521 GCF_002925995.2 Terrapene triunguis | reverse complement strand
TATATGCATCCGAAGAAGTGGGCTGTAGCCCACGAAAGCTTATGCTCTAATAAATTTGTTAGTCTCTAAGGTGCCACAAGTACTCCTGTTCTTTTTGCGGATACAGACTAACACGGCTGCTACTCTGAAACATCTCCATTCTAAGGTCCATCAAGCTGCAAGCAGGCAATACCATGGTAAGTAATAGCTTCCTGTCTCGTTGGCTGTATTGTTGCATAAGTTAACTCAAACAAAGCAAAAGGAAAAACAGAACAAGGTAACTTTAAAAAAATACATAGATCTTTGCATTTATCCCAAACCTCTCTAAGTGTCATAATATGCTGCTTATTTTATTAATTTAATCTCTCTGAATTTCCTTACTCTTCAGATATAATACCCATTTAATAAGCTCAAAACTCCCTTTAAGATTTCTAACCAGCCCTTTTGCCTTGCCCCAGGATATGACTTGCATATTTCAGGATTACTCCAGGATACAAGTCAAGAACAAAAGCTAATAACTCTTCTCGCCAGCAAATTAAAAACAAAATGCAACAAAAATACTTGGTGATATTTAAAGCCATTCATTTACATTCTCCACACCCCAGTATTTCCTATTGCATGCATTTTTCCCCCTTATCCAGAAGTTATTGGCCACTATTTAAAGCAAACAATTAAGCTATAAACAAATATCAAAGAGACAAACATATTTTTAAGAATGTGCAACACGTTCAGTGAAATAAGATTAAAATGTTTATATTTTAATTGAATAAACATGCTATTTGGGGGCTCTGTATTTAAAGGATACTAAAATCAATTTAGGGAGGAATAGGATAGGGCACTGAAGAGGAATTCAGAAGCCCTAGGTTCAGTTCCAGCTCGGCTACAGCTCACCTGTGTGACCTTAGTTAACCATGTGGGTACAAGTCACTTGCCAGGATTATCTGGGTATATTTCACTTAATCATTTCCATGCCATTGCCTCACTCCCTCCTATCCTCTCTCTGAGGAACATAAGTCTACTCTCCTGTGGGCTGTAATATTTGGTCTCATTTTGGTTATTGGATTTTAAAAAGGGAAGAAGGAGAATCCGGGGAACTACAGTCGAGTCAGACTCACCTCAGTCCCTGGAAAAATCATGGAGCAGGTCCTCAAAGAATCCATTTAGAAGCACTTGGAGGAGAGGAAGGCAATCAGGAACAGTCAACATGGATTCACCAAGAGCAAGTTATGCCTGACCAACCTGATTGGCTCTGTAGATATGGGGAAAGCGGTGGATGTGATATATCTTGACTTTAGCAAAGTATTTTGGATACGGTCTCCCACAGTATCCTTGCCAGCAAGATGATAAAAGTATGGATTGGATGAATGGACTATGAAGTGGATAGAAATCTGGCTAGGTCGTCAGGCTCAATGGGTAGGAATCAATGGCTCCATGTCTAGTTGGCAGCCGGTATCAAGCGGAGTGCCCCAGGGGTCAGTCCTGGGGCTGATTTCAGGGCCGCCCAGAGGATTCAGGGGGCCTGGGGCAAAGCAATTTCGGGGGCCCCTTCCATAAAAAAAAGTTGCAATACTATAGAATACTATATTCTCATGGGGGGCCCCTGTGGGGCCCGGGGCCTGGGGCAAATTGCCCCACTTGCACGCGCCCCCCCCCCCTCAGGCAGCCCTGGCTGGTTTTGTTCAACATCTTAATGAATGATCTGGGTGATGGGATGGATTGCACCTTCAGTAAGTTTGCAGATCTGATGAGGTTCAACAAGGACAAGTGCAGAGTCCTGCGCTTAGGATGACATATTGGGCTGCATTAGTAGGAGCATTGCCAGCAGATCGAGGGAAGTGATTCCCCTTTATTCGGCACTGGTGAGGCCACATCTGGAGTATTGTGTCCAGTTTTGGGGCCCCCACTACAGAAAGGATGTGGACAAATTGGAGAGATTCCAGCAGAGGGCAATGAAAAGAATTAGGGGGCTGGGACACATGACTTATGAGGAGCGGCTGAGGGAACTGGGCTTATTTAGTCTTCAGAAGAGAAGAGTGAGGGGGGATTTGACAGCAGCCTTCAACTACCTGAAGTGGGGGTTCCAAAGAGGATGGAGCTCAGCTGTTCTCAGTGGTGGCAGATGACAGAACAAGGAGCAATGGTCACAAGATGCAGTGGGGAGGTCTAGGTTGGATATTAGGAAAAACTATCCCATTAGGAGAGTGGTGAAGCACTGGAATGGGTTACCGAGGCTGGTGGTGGAATCTCCATCCTTATAGGTTTTTAAGGCCTGGCTTGACAAAGCCCTGGCTGGGATGATTTAGGAGGGGTTGGTCCTGCTTTGAGCAGGGGGTTGGACTAGATGACCTCCTGAGGTCTCTTCCAACCCTAATCTTCTATGATTCTATGGTTTAGTGTGCAGGTGATGGATGGGCAGCATTGGTGGCCTATGATCCAGTCGTCCCTCCTGGTCCTAAAATTGATTATGCTAATATACCCCCTTTGTGAAAGAGAGAGAATGCATCCCTACTTCACAAGGTTGTTATATGAGGATAAAATCCATTAATGATTGTGGTGCTGAGGTTAAAATAAGGAGAGCCAGGAAAATAGGTAGACTTAGGTTTTGCAAATGCAAGCATTTATAGAACTTAATACCAATAGAAATATTACTATTTAAAAAAGAAATCACGTAACCATTTGTTTTTAAGGGGATAATACTGCTCAGGAATACTGGCAGGATGCTGCAGTGCTTTCCTATGTGTTCAAAGCAAAACAGTGATCATGATTAGAAACTTGCTTTGAACAAAATGCAACTCTCCAATCTATTTTCATTGTCAAGCTGAAAATAACAGAAAAAGTGAACAAAACATTTTCATGATGAATTAGTATTTGATTAGATTTTATTTTTTAGTTTTAATAATCTAAACAGTTCTTTGTAACTCAAGTAAGAACTTGTTTCAGACTTGAATTTTAACCTGGCTGTGTCTAATTCTAGAGGTTTTTCAAATGTTTCGTGCTTGCTGTCTTGAGTACAGAATGTCTTAGTACACACACCACTTTGTAACAACTTTCTATGGTTCTTTTACTTTCAGACACCATGGATTATATCAAAGGTAGAAATGGCAGTATGTTGTATGCAGGTATTTTCTTTGCTACAATTAAGCAAGGGAGGATCTGTTACAAAGTTCCTGGGCTGAAAATATTACATTTCTTTCAGCACTATTGTGCTGTGTTGGATTCCAATTACACCCCAAATAAGTGTGTAATGTATAGCAAAGACACAATGCTAATGAAGTTGCACAGATGCAGTGACAGAAGATGTCCTGTGCTACAGTAAATTGATCTTCATAGGCTTCCATTAAATTATCCAGTACACAGGACCTGAACTAACATCAGAATGGTGGGAATTGGCTTAAATTCAGATTTTATCTAGCCTACTCATGTTGTTGGGGTTTTGTTTTGTTTCATGTTGGTTTTTTTTGTTTGTTTGTTTTTTTTATTTAAGAAACACAAGAGGAGGGCTTTAGAGAGAGAGAGGAGCTCCATTTTGCTTGATGGTGATCAGTGTGTTCAGAACTTTTGAAAACCAGAATACAGGACTATGTGAATTAATTAGGATGATGTAATAAAAACAGAGGGAAACAGTACTGATCTAAGGATAGTATAGCCTGCCCATAATCACCAGTGTAACTGATCGGCAACGCTTCCATTTATTGTCAGCAAAACTTCTTAGGTTGTAAGCAGTTTTGTCTAAATAAATACAGATAATACATTAAAATTAAGGCTGTCAATTTAACTGCCCTTAACGCCTGCGGTTAATGTACAGCACAATTATCACGTTAATTTTTTTAACGCTCTTTAATCGCAGACCCTCTGGGCGAGAGAGCTGCATGAGCAGCTCGGGGAAAAACCTGTCCGTTCAGGCGCAGTAACGCAGGCCGCCACCAGAGGGCGGGAAGAGAAGAGGCTACGGAAAGTAAGGTAGTTTTCGCCCCTGCGTTTTTAAAGTGAAAACAGCACGGCCAGGGGCTCGCCGGAGCACCCCCGCCCAACACACCAACCCACCCACCCCTTGCAGGGCTCGTCCGAACTGCCCTCCCCATGCCTCCCGGCTCTGGGGCTGCCCCTCACACACCCCGTGCAGCCCGCATCTCGGGATGCCTCCCCCCGTCCCAGCTCCGCAGTGCCCACGGCGGGGTCTCCCCTCTCCCAGCCCTGTGCCGCTCGCAGCGGGGGCTGATTCCCAGCCCAGAGGCAGACCCCCACCCCCGAACCCCATGCTGCCCGCGGCTGGGGCTGACCCCCCCCCCCCCCCCCCCAGCTCTGTGCCACCCAGAGGTCAGCTCTGAAGCCAACATTGCCTGCTATCAGCAAATGTCTCCATGTTCCTGTTGGCAGGCATTGGTGCCTTCAGCTGACCCCCAGGCAGCAGCCGCCTCTCTCTGCTGTGCCTTGCAGCTGGAACAAATGCCCAGTTTTGGCGAAGAAGTAGGGACGGATGGGACAGAGCTGAAAAACGGGATTGTCCTGGCCAGAATGGGAGGTATTGGCACCTTAGCCAGCCCGGGCCCTATTGTTCCCAGCCAGCCCCTGACTCCCAGGATCAATCTCCCTGTGTCGTGCCCCATTGCCCCTAGCTGGCTGCTCACTCCGGGGTTACCCCATAGAGAATATGGCCTGGCGAGCTCAGCCTCCCTGCACCAGCCTCTTCATCCCTGAGGTAAAATCCACCCTCCCCTGCAAACAAGGGCTCACTCTACTGAAGGGAGCCCACCTAGCCAGGGGTGAAAGTAATTTACAGGACTTAAGGGGGGTGTTGCCTTATCCAGAAGAGGTGTGGCCTCAACCGGAAGAGGAGGGTCCTCTCAAGATTTAAAGGCCCTGGGGCACCGGCTGTGGCTGGGAGCCCCAGGGCCTTTAAATCAATCCGGGGCTCCCAGCTGCAGAGGTGGCTGGGAGCCCCCGGGTCTCAGGGGCAAATTAAAGGGCCCGGGGCTCCCGCCACCGCTGAGCTCTGGGCCCTTTTAAATCCCCACTGCAGCTCCGGCAGCCGGAGCTGTGGGGGGGATTTAAAGGGCCTGGAGCTCCCGCAGCTGCGGGGAGCCCCGAGCCTTGCCAGGCTGGGGCCAGGATTTAAAGGGCCTGGAGCTCCTGCCACTGCGGGGAGCTCTGAGCCCTTTAAATCCCGGCCCCATCCTTCCAGACGCAGCAGCAAAACGCCTTCCTCACCCTCCTCCTGCACAAGTTATTGCTTACTCACACTCCTCCCCGGATTTCCCCAACACTGAATGCTTGTTTGTCTGAGTGACTGGCTGAACAAGAAGTTGGACTTATAGGCTCTAAAGTTTTACATTGTTTTATTGTTAAGTGCAGTTGTTCTTTTTTACATAATTCTACATTTGTAAGTTCAACTTTCGTGATAAAGCGATTGCACTACAGTACTTCAATGCGGTGAATTGAAGTTTTTTTTTACAGTGAAAATGTTTTTAATAAAAAATTAATATAAAGTGAGCACTGTACACTTTGTATTCTGTGTTGTAATTGAAATCAATATACTTGAAAATGTTGAAAACATACACAAATATTTAAATAAATGGTATTCTATTATTAACAGTGCAATTAATCGTGATTAATTTTTTTAATCACTTGACAGCCCTAATTAAAACTAAATTATAGGTCATGTCTTATTGACAATACCTATAGTGAATAGGTACAGTGAATATTTGAACTATATAGTGAAAATTCAAAGGCTCAGATCATCTGCTACCCCAGGGCTCTGCTCTTTGATGCTGAGGATAGGGGGAGAAGATGGCTTTAAGCCACCTATCTTGCCCCTAGGCCTGCTAGGTGCAAGATAGGTCAGCCACAGGACTTTAATAGCAGCAAGTTTGAGATTCTTTGAACTCCTTTATCATTTTTGCTGCACTTCTCTGAATTCCCGCTAATGTAACACTATTTTGTAATTAATGACATGAACTGTCATGAAAACAGTATTTCGGGTGCCATCATGCCAGGGCTTTAGAGAAGGCAATCATCTCCATGCTCTCTGAATTGCTGCATTTGTGCTTTACATTGGCCTTTTTCTCCCCCCCCCCCCCCCCGCCTATATCACACTGCACTGACTTCTCATTTTCCACTGGTCTCTCTCTATTGCTGTCTGGTTTTCTTCCGTCCATCAATTTATTTATTTGCTAGCACAGTTGCCACAAATTAACTCTGGCCCTATGATATTTACCACCGTCTATCCCTTCTGATTTTTTTAAAAACTTTGGTGGGAGGGAAATCTTTCCAATCGTATATAGGCATCGACAACCCTTTCTGCAGGGATGTTGACCTTATTTATATTCTGGTTGTCATAATTTAGCTGATTAGCTTGAACCAGCTCCTACACCTATTTAGGACTAAACTGAGAATAGCCTCTCACTTTATGTAAAATAGAACTAGCTCTTCCACAAGGGCATAATGTAAAGATGTAGAGGAATAGCTTCTGGAACCTAATGCATCCTCTTGATGATGATGGTGATGATGATGGATAAGAGGATGGATATAACCTCAACTATACCCTGCCCTCTACACACTGGTACAAATGGTCCAGCTGCAGAGCTGAACTCCACATCAATGGTGTGCACTCTGCACCGTCCTCCAAATCCTGTTGTATACCCCACATGTGAGTGCATGATAGGGTCCCTGTCTGTGCCAATATACCAAGGATATGAATCTGTTATAGCCCCAACTAGGGAGCCTTGGCTCTCTAGTTTCAGCTCTAACACCTCATGCTTTTAGCACTGGAAGTCCTCAATGTGTTGGCCAAGATGGCGGCTGGCACAGCTGGACAGCACGAGAGTATCTGTTCTGCTGCCAGGGACCCTCTGTGGATGTGAAGGTGGGGGTCAGGATTTACTCTTTAATGAACTAACTTCTCATGCTTAGAATTTTTATTTGCATGTGATACAATGTTTACTTCACTTAAAAAAAAATGTTAGCAAATACATGATCCTCTCAGTACGAGGTGTCCTGAGAAGAAACTACATGAGTTTCGATTTGTTAATAAGGCTTAGTTCCGTTTTCTGTACCATTGACTGTGTTAAGGATGTTAAAAAGATATGGAGAGCTCACTTCTGAGCCCATGAGCATTGATGTTTTAAGAAGGTGTCCTTTAGGTGAAAAGCATTTAACTTAGTGCAGTAGCATCCCTTGAGCGTGACCTGTGTGAGAAGGGTTTAATAAGAGCATCTCACAAATTGCATATAAACAGCAGCCTTGTTGTCTGAAGTTAGAGACTTGATGCAAGCAACGAAAAAGGCTAATTTAAATTATTATTCATTGAGCTGGATAAGCAATAATTTTAGCTCATGAAAACTGCTTTTCTGATATCAGAGTGCCCAATAAAAATTATACAGGCCATGAAGCCTTCAACCATAATATCACTGATTTAGGACTGTGTGTGGTAGCTGCTTCTTGTATTAAGAATCAGAATAGGTCTAGTACTATCTGTGGAAGCTGTACAGAGAAAATCTAAATGGTGAAGTCAACTGGAGTCACAGGTGTTGAGCAGCTTTCAGGGTTTGGCTTTATTGGGAACCTTGCCTGAGCAAAAACTGAGTAAGAACTTCAGGAGATGGTTCAATCTGAGGGGGGTCACACATGCCACTCTGTATCTGTGAACAGAAGGGAATCTGCATTTGTGAAAGGGAGAACTCTATCTGAAGTGCTCTTTCCATCCCTTCTGTGAGGCTTCTCTGGCACTGGGCTCTGTAGATCTGGACTGAGTGTGTGGGCCAGTACTAGACAAGGTGTGGAGCCAGCTGAACTACTTTGGATTTGCCCTCACCATCCCCCTTCTAGAAAAAACAATTCTATATTAAATTCCATTTGTGTTGCTGTTATAAGAATTCCAGTATAATGGTTCAAAACCCCATAACCCCCCCAGCCCCCAATCTTTTATGAAGGAAGAGGTTTTGTGACCAGTACAGTTGTCACCATTTAAAAGGTCAGTAAGTTGGATCTGAAATACCTTAGTTTTCCCCTATATTTAGAACAGGAGGTAACTGTGTCTGAACTGTTGCCAAATGTTATAAGGGCAACCACAGAAGCCAGTTAAAATGGTATGCTTGCTGGTATGTGGTACATGTTCCTATGTATGTCAATAAGTTAGACATTATATTTGTTATGCAAAAATCAGCTTAAATGATTTGCAAGTCACCACACGTGGCGGCCATTTAATTAAATGAAATTAAACTGGTAGATAATTTCACCCATGATGTAGAACGGTTGAATAGCTATACTTTCAGTTAGCATGTCTTCTTAAGAAGATATCACCATATCTAAGTTTACTTGTCTATATTTGATGCCTTTGCTTTATTTTTAATAAGTGAACCCACATTTATTTTATACAAATGCTTTTGGGAGGAACACTTTCTAAAATGCCCTCTCAATTTCTTTGGAGGATCAAATGAAGTACTGAAAAACACCCCAGTGTGGCAAGGCTTTTTCTCTCAAGAGTTGATTGGAGGTGTGACTCAGGAGTTCATGGATAAGGCTAAGGTTTAGCCACCAGGGCCGGCTCCAGGCACCAGCAAACCAAGCAGGTGCTTGGGGCAGCACATTTTCAGGGGCCGCATTCCAGCCAGCCTCTCTCTTTTTTTTTTTTGGCACTTGGGTGGCAAAAGCCTAAAGCCGGCCCTGGCAGCAGCAGTGCATCCTGCACTGGGGGCGCCCTGGGGCTGCTGCGGTTCACGTCAGGGAGCAGCGCCCGCACCTTATGGCCGGGCAGGCTCCGAGTGCGGGACACTCGGGCTGGGGGCCGCCCCTCGGGGCACACAGAGCCACCTGCAGGTGCCGCAGGGCGGCCGCCCCCCAGCGCCGCAGCCAGGGCTGGGAGAAGCAGCCAGAGCCACCCAGGGACTGCGGCAGGGCAGCCAGGAGCAGCAGCAGGAAAGGGGCCATAGAGGGCGGGGCGCTGCCATGCGGGGCCCGCGTCCCGCTCTCCGGGGCTCCACTCCCTCTGGGGCTGCCCTGCCCTGGCTCCTCAGCCCCCTGCTGGGGCGGTCCCCCTGCTCTGTCCTCGCCGGTCCTGGAGGCAGGAGCCCCGGCTAGAGGGACCCTGGGCTGAGGCGCGGCCTGGGAGCCCCGCTGCTTACCCCGACCCTGCCAGCGCTGGACCAGCTGGAGGCGAGGGGGGAGCCCAGCGCTGGCAGGGTCCAGGTGGGGGGAAGAGCCCAGGGTTGGTGCAGGTGGGGTGGGGGGAGAGCCCAGGGTTGGGGCAGCAGGGGGTGCAGGTGGGGGGCAGCCAAAAATTTTTTTGCTTGGGGCGGCAAAAAACCTAGAGCCATCCCTGTTAGCCACTGTTCTGGCAGTCCCTGGAGACAGCTGCCCGGGGCAGCCCCAGCAGCGGCCAGTGTGGCTGGCCCCGGGGCAGCCCCTGGGACTGCTGCCCAGGACCACTGCTCTGGCGTTCCCCAGGGCAGCCCCAGGACTGCTGCTCGTGCGCTCCCTGGGACCTGCCGCACCGGCCGCTCCCTGGGACCTGCCGCACCGGCCGCTGCTCGCATGGTCCCCGGAGCCAGCTGCCCGGGGTCTCCTAAGCGGCAGCCAGTGCGGCTGGCTGTGGGATGCCTGAGCAGCTGGCCCAACTGCTCAGGCGGCCCTGAAGTCAGCTACACCAGGCTGCTGCAGAAGTCACAGAGGTACTGAAAGTTACCGAATCTGTGATTTCCATGACCTTCTTGAAAGAATCTCGCCTTGTTCGTGGAGTCTGAGTTGGGAGATTTGGGGGTTAGAATGCCATTGTATAAGATCTTTTATTGACTCATTGTAAGATGACCTATCCCTTGTTAAGTGCCATGTATTCATAATAATGAATTAAAATTGTCTTGTAATAAGTTTGTGTTGAGAGCCTGGGATAAGTGCAGTAAGCAGATCAAAATGAGAGAACAGTTTATTTATCTTAGCTTGACAGAAATCATCCCAGAACCATATTAATTATATGTATTCTGAAACATGTGTATACCTCAAATCTTTTCAACAATATGACTATAATAAGGTGCAGGTAGGATACTGCATCTCAAAGCCAAGATACAGTAATCCACAAACCATGCTATAATCAAAGCCCACAGTAGCTTTAATATATGAAGAAGGAATAGATAAACTATGGATTTATTTGCATAGTTGCATATAACTTTCTTAAAACACAATTAAGAACAATACATGGTATGTGACTTAAGATGCAGTGTTCGTTAATCAATAATGCTATGGCTCTATATTAAATTAACATGTATTGTTTGACTAATTTCTTTCAGCTGCAGATATTTTGAATCACATGCAGATTTTATTTTCAAATGTAAAACGCTTTTCAATATTTGGATTGGAAAATTTAGCACATGATTCGATTTGGATTTGCTTCCTAACAAGTGATTTTATTCCACAGTGATAAATCTTTTAGAAGAAAGGAGTTGATTCACAGAGCTGAATTTCCTACACAAATATGGATTTTAAGTATTTTATTAGGGACAAATTCAGGGTGAATGGTGTGCTCCTGCAGTCTGCAAAATCCCTTTCTGCTGAATGCATGTGGATGACTTTTAATTACTGTACATGCCAAAGAGAAAACTAAAGTCAGGTAAGAGGAGCAACAGGTTCTCATCTGAAAAGTGCAGTCTTATTAGGAAAGAGACTGTCCTAAAAGGTGGTATGATTGTCAGGGACAGGAACCTTGTTTCCATTAGGGCATTTTTTTTTCATAATGGCTACTTCATTAAAGTGGACACTATTAAAATATTTATAAATGCCTTTGTGAGCAGTTAGTAGTATTGCTAGTCTGCGGTGTAGAAAGTACAGATTGTGAATTCTGGGACAGGTTTTATGACCTCTTTTTGTTTAGAAAGCATATAGGCACAGATTTTTTTTTTTTCAAGCTATTTAGCCATTGGTCTGCTCAGCATTGTGAGTCTGAGTCCCAATTTCCTAAGTCACTTTGACTTACTTCATTAAAACTGTCTTACTGTCACTAGGATTTTCCCCCGTGTTCACTAATCTGAGGTAAGAACGTATCTCTTCCCCCCTGCCCCCCTCAACCCACCCAGAGTGAAGAGAGCAGAGGGGAAGAAATTGACATCTAATGTAGTGTTCTATCAGAAGGCTGAGGTTGGCTGAAGGAGGGCATAATTATGGTAGGGTAAATTAGAGTGATTGAAAGAGGGGATTTAACAAAGAAAAGGGTGGGAAGGGGGGTAAAAGGTGGATTTTGTTGTTTTGTGTCACTGAGATTGTAGCCTCTCAGGATAAATGCATTAGATTATGAGGTACTCCTATACTACAATAAGGCTGCCATAATAAGTACCTTACATAGAGAGATATAAAATTATTGCAATTTTGGAGCAAGATTAATTAGCTGTTACATTATTTCTTCTAAAGCCATATTTTGAGCATCCACAATCCTAAACTATTAATCCATCTGTTTTTAAATCTCCAAGTCGTGAGACTTCTGGCCATATTTAAAATATTTATGCTAGTATATACAACCCCAATTATATCCCTACTCACCCTTTTAGATGTTCTACTATCGAATCTTAGATTACAAGGTGACCAGGTTTTTTCTATGGTGGCCCTTAAGATATGGAAATCTGTCCTCTTGACATCAACCTTGGGCTGCCACTTCTGCCTTTATACAACTTCTGAAAACATTTCTCTTTCAGCTCTATCTTTGACATAATTATTGTCAAGATCTCCTATGATAATGTTGAACTTACTGTAATCATTATTAGTGGCTTAACTCTTGTTGTTTCTTGAATCAAAGCTTATGTCTAACTAGTCAAATTGTGACTAGCCGCCACTCTGGTGTGATCTGTGAACTAGCTGTACCAAGAAGTAATCACTTAAAATGTTGAGAACTTGTTTCTCTAAACCTTGTCCTGATGGTGTCATGTGATCAGATGATATGCAGGTATTTGAAGTCACCCGTTGTTACTAGTTCATTCGATCTAGGTGTCTACTAGTATACGTATACTAGTAATGACTTAGTGTACAGTAACTCCTCACTTAAAGACCTCCCGCTCAATGTTGTTTCGAAGTTACGTCGCTGCTCCATTAGGGAACATACTCTTTTAAAGTTGTGCAATGCTCCCTTATAACATCGTTTGGCTGACTTTACAAGGGAGCATTGCACATGTTCCTCTTCTCCGCCTTCTCCCCCTCCCTTCCTCCCAGCGCTTCCCCCACTGCCAAACAGCTGTTTGATGGTGCTTAGGACTTTCTGGGAGGGAGGGAGCAAGTGAGCGGGGAAGCTGCCCCCCCACCCGGCAGGCAGGGCCACCCGGAATGCAGGGGCTTTAGGGGCTGCAGGGCCCTGGGTTAAGGGAGCCCCGGGGCCCTGGCCTGCAGCTCTAAAGCCCTTTTCGGAATGTGGCCCTGTAAGCACGGGCCGGAGGAGCAGGGGCAGCCGCGCAGCCAGTGGCTGGAGAGAAGCAGCGCTTTCTCCTTCAAAGTCGGCCAGAGAGAAGCGTTCCAGGTGGCCCTGCCTGCCGGGGGGCGGGAGGGGACAGCTCCCAGAATCGCGGCCATGGGGGTGGTGCCGCGCTGCGCAGAGCCACCTGCACGCCCCCTGTACCAAACAGGAGCTTCCCCAGGTAAGTGCTCTGCACCTCCTGCCTGCCCCAGCCCTGAGCCTCCTACCGCACCCCCACCCTGAGCACCCTCCTGCACCCTAACTCCCTCCCAGACCCCGCACCCTCACCCTGAGCGCCCTCCCACACCCTTCACCCCCAGCCCTGAGCCCCAGGGGTAAGCCAGGGGCACCTCCCCACCACAGTACAGTACTGTATATAATGCCTTTTGTCTGCCCCAAAAAAGTTTCCTTGGAACCTAACCACCCCCCCGCATTTACATTAAAACTTATGGGAAAATTGGATTCGTTTAACATTGTTTCACTTAAAGTTGCATTTTTCAGGAACATAACTACAACATTAAGTGAGGAGTTACTGTATTCATATGTATTCTGCTGTATGGTCTGCTTCACTCAGAAATTTGATCCCGCTATGTTCCATGGAAGCATTTGCCTATAGTGCTAATCCTCCATCTCTACAACATAATCTGTCTTCCTGCAAAGTTTATGTTCACGTTGCCCACACATAGTCTATATTCTGTGCATTAAACAATATAGTCCCTACCATGGCTAATCTAACTCTTTTCTAGATGTCCTCTGGATTTTTTCTTAATTTTGATATGTATCAACCTTTTATTGGAACCATCTATTTACTTGAATCAACTTTTTTTTAAATGGCAATTTTTTGGTTTTCTGTAGCTTTACATCTTTTTCATTGAAATAGAACTAACTTCAGCACAGCAAGATGCTTCTAAATTAAAACCTTACTGCATTTTGACAAAAAGGAAAAAAAAAAATCTTTTTTCCCCCTGTGTCAGTCTGAACTGGAGTATATTAATCATATTAGTTGGTTTATCTTGAGTGTGAATCAAATGCATCATATTAAGTAGTGCTGCTTGCAGTATCCCACCTGGCATGAATTTATATAATCTGTGAATATCCATAACTGAAATGACAATATAAAATGTCAGACTAAATTATGAAAATTGCCTAACAATTCAGTCTTCATAGCATGTAGAATGCTCAATCAATTTGTTAAAACATAGAAATTGTCAAACTAATTTTCTAATCAAGTGTCCTTTTGCTGACAATTGTCAGTATCAGATATCGGGAACAGGTATAAAAACTACGGCTAATCAAAAATTTCCCTTTTCTTTGATGGAGAATAGGGTTTTCAACAAAACATACATTCAGGGAAAGTATCTGCTTTCCTTGAGGGTTTTTTTTTTTTTTAAGTGAATATTTTCATCTGAAAACCTGTGTGTGTGTTTGTGTTTGCATTTTTGTGTTTGGGATTTTTGGTTATTCCATTTAAAAATTGATTTCCTCCTGCCCCCCCCTCCCCCAGCACAGCTGTAGTAAAAACATCATAATGGACAATTCTGAAAAAAATAAGCATAAGAAGAAAGCTTCCTCCTAGCTCCAGGCAGTTAGGGACACAATTATTTTAATCTGCTATATGGTTATAAAATAATTATTTACAAATATGCGAACGGCTCATTACATGACTTGTATAATATGTCACACATGGGTCTGCACTAAGCTTGGTAACTATGCTCTGTGTTATGAACTATAGGTCACATCCTGATCTTAGAAGTATGCACCCAACTATAATTCACAATCGATGTGTACATATCTGAGGGCAGAATCTGGCACAATCGTATCGCAACACAGCTTCAAAAAGAAAAGGCTTACTGTAAACAAACAATGACTAAATTCACAGAACATGCTTTCTTTTCAGACTAGATCACAGCTATGATCATGGGTAGAAGTACCGGACCTGCTATAGATCCTGTAGACTCAAGGAAGGAACTGCTGCTGGGAACCAAGATGTCCACTATGACTGCTGCTGCTAATTAGCTGGATTCTCTTCAGGCAGTTTGGTCCATTGTGAAGCATATGGTAGGTGTTTTATATTTTCAGCTGACTTTAGGAATTGCTTTGCTTGTTGGTGAGGGTACACTGTTTTTTGCCCATAGAAGGGTAATGATTTGGATTATGAAAGTAACTCTTGTGTGCTGAGCTAGCAGTTGCTGCTTTTTAATCCCATTCCTTCACCAAGCCTCAGCAAAGAGGCTTGCCACATAAGAGCTCAATGGCATGTGGAGGGAAGGATTCTTCACTCTTTAGTAGCTCCTGCACATGCCATGACCCTTATGTGGAGGAGAATGGCTGACAAACTGGACCCTTTGTGCCCCAAATGCTATATAACCAGGTGAGACACAAGGAGTCCCCGTGGAGCACAGTTTTGTAGCATTTCAGAGGTACAGGGATACACAAAGGCTCATTTAATGTCTGCGACGTGCTTTAAGACTCTGTGCACTTTTATGGTTCCTTTCATCAAAGTAGTATCATTTTTTAAAAGCAATTATTTAAAAAAAAAAAAATCCCAGGCTGACACTTCTTTGTTAAAACACATTTTTTAGCCCTGAGTTACAAGCATGTGCAAATTGGGCTGATGAAGAGAAACAAGATAATTATAGCGGGGTGAATATGTCCTGTGTAATAAGACTAAATCTGTCCTTTGCTGCATTGTTGTCTTGTATCTTACATTATGTTTATCAAAATAGTTAAGAGATTGCAATAATAACCCATCTGACTACCTCAAATGCAACTCCGAGGTTAATGGTACATGATGATTTGCATACGATAGCACCACCATTATGGGTAATGTGCTTCTTTCTTGGCAGCACCATAACTGTACATATATTTTAATGATGATTGATTGTCCTTTTTCACAACTGAATGTATTGGAATACTAATCACTCTTTTATATTAAGTGAATTGGTGTTTTTTGCTGTTATAGTGTGATATCAGCAATTTCAGTGGGAAGGATTCCTTCAGGAATCTTTTGTGTACAGAATTTTTATTCATGAGGTGAGAACTCTTTAATCTTTTGTGGGGGACTAGATGTTATAACATCAGATATTCTTCTGAGAAGAATGTGACTGAGCTTAAAAACGAGACCCTTAAGGAAAACTTGATTACTGTGATTTTTAAATGGACCTTGTCAACGTGGTTAGACCCCACAATGTACTGTACTTTACCAAATGATATGCACACCTCATGAAGCATATATGTACGTATAGCTGTTTGAGACAATTAGGTTTAGATTTTTAGAGGACCCAATGTGCAAAAGATACTAAAATATATTGAATGCCTCCTCATTCCTGTTTTCTGTATTATACTTAACATTCAAGGAGGAAGCCTGGGATTTTCTTCCTTTATGGAGGAGGCACACTTCTTATCCTAAAGAGGTTAACAATGTCTTCTTTAATAATGTTTTTTTTTTTTAAAGGCAGGCAGGGAGGAGAAGAGTAAAAATTCAGACTGGAATAAAACTTGTTTTGTTAAATGAACTGTTCTTAGTTTCACAAAGAGTCTAAAATTCAACTGTGACATTGCAATCTTACAAAATTAACCAAAACATTGACAGCTACGTAATAAAAATGAATGCATTTCCTATTAGTAAAAAGAACGAGGAGTACTTGTGGCATCTTAGAGACGAACAAATTTATTTGAGCATAAGCTTTCATGGGCTAAAGCCCATTTCATCAGATCATTCAGTGGAAAATACAGTAGGAAGATATATAATAGATATATACAGAGAACATGAAAAAATGGGGGTTGCCATACCAACTCTAATGAGACTAATCGATTTAAGGTGGGCTATTATCAGCAGGAGGGAAAAAAAACTTTTGTAGTGATAATCAGGATGACCCATTTCAAGCAATTGACAAGAAGGTGTGAGTAACAGTAGGGGGGAAATTAGCATGGGGAAATAGTTTTTAGTTTGTGTAATGACTCATCCACTCCCAGTCTTTATTCAAGCCTAATTTAATGGTGTCCATTTTGCAAATTAATCCCAGTTCTGCAGTTTCACATTGGAGTCTGTTTTTGTTGAATAATTGAGACTTTTAGGTCTGTAATTGAATGACCAGGGAGGTTGAAGTGTTCTCCAACTGGTTTTTTAATGTTATAATTCTTGATGTCTGATTTGTGTCCATTTATTCTTTTGTGTAGAGGCTGTCCGGTTTGGCCAATGTAGGATGGCATATATCACATTGGTAGATGTGCAGGTGAACGAGCCTCTGATAGTGGCTTATGTGATTAGGTCCTATGATGGTGTCCCCTGAATAGCTATGTGGACAGAGTTGGCAATGGGCTTTGTTGCAAGGATAGATTCCTGGGTTAGTGTTTTTGCTGTGTGGTGTGTGGTTGCTGGTGAGTATTTGCTTCAGGTTGGAGGGCCGTCTGTAAGAGAGGGCTGGCCTGTCTCCCGAGATCTGTGAGAGTGAGGGATTGTCCTTCAGGATAGGTTGTAGACGACAAATTTGAAAGCACATAATCTATGTGTATGAAGGAATTCTTTGCTATGTGTTCCTCTTGCTATTATTGAAGACGTGAATCTGAAAGCAAATCACAAGCCAAGCTCTCTTGCTTGCTCTTGCGTGAGATCATAATTGTGTGTTTGCACCGACACATTCTAAACACAGTCTATTCATGTTATTGTTAATGGAGGGAGAGGAAGAGAATCTCCCCAAACAGTTTACTCCAGGTCCTCTTTACACTGCACTTTACGCATTGCACACTCTGGAACAAGAAGACAGGCAACATGCTCTAAAACTTTACTTGCTAGAGTAAGAAAGTCTTTCCCATTCCCAACAGACACATTTCCGGTACAGAAGGTCACTAAACACTTTTTAAATGCTCCTAGGCACTGGAGATTTAATAGGGCATGCAAAGACATGGTTTGAGATAATTCTGTACTCTGTCACTGCCTTGGGATAATATAATAAGGCCACAGGAGAACTGAAATATAAATGGGTGATAGTAATTCTCATGCATTTTCCATATTTAATGAAGACTGAAGAAAGTGTGCACTCTCTCTGTATAGAAGAGTACAGAATTTGGGGGATTGTGTGCTTCAGCACACCTCATGAGGGTGTTCTTAAACAAAGGATGGGGGGCACATGAGAGCTGAAGTACTGGTTAATCATGTTAGTCTATCATCAATTCAGTGCAAGAGAGTTCTGGGGGAATAAATGTATGCTGTATAGTCACAGTGATGGCACCTGAAGTGAAGGGAAAGGACCAGCAAAAGGGCAGAGTGGCAGTGGGCATTTCAGTGGTTGTATGGCAGAAACAAAGCAGGAAGAGGGCCATTCCTATTCAGTGCTGCCTTCCAGGAGCAGGTAATGTGGTCAGAGGCATGTGACAAATGGCACAGATATGCCAACAGATTTATTGCATGTGATAAATTACACATACCTTTAATACATCACTTCCCCCTTCATGCTGTGTGTGTCTGTGTGTGTACACAGATAGACTACATAAACTTAAAGCAGCTCTCCCACTGCTAGTCTGCTGCCTTATACCTGTCAAACGTGCAGGTGGGAAAAGGGCTTTCTGATAAATTGAAGAAATGGAGGATATGTATAAACAGAGTGCCTAAACATACATAGCAACTAATTGTATATTTCTATCAGGCAGTCTCTTACACAAATGTACAGAAAATATATTGTTTATAGATTTACAACACTGCTTTATGTTCATAAAAATATTTTAAAGCAAATTGGTGTTTGACTATAAATAAAAAGCAACTGAAGATTTCAAAATTATTGTAACTTTTCCCCCTTGCATGTTATGTGAAATATTTTATCTGGGTAGCTGTACTACCCTGGGTTTTGCTTTTAATTGCAGACTACTGAGGGTGAAGTTAAGTCAATGCTCAGAAGGGAGAACTCTTTGGAGAACAGTGATATTGCAGTGTGGAAGGAGGACTAGGGAATTTCAGTGACTTTGCAGAGGTGTCAGTTTTCTGTTCTTGCAAATTGATCATTTATTCATGGCATACCACCAAAGTCTGCAACACTAACGGCATTCTGTAGGAATGCATGTTTTTATTTAGGGGTTTGAGGCAGGTGGTCAGACCTCCAACTATCTGGACTCTAGCATAGTTCTTTGTTTGTCTTAACCCCTCTCATGCAGTATCAAAATATAATAGTGAAGCTCCCTGATGTAATGGTGTAACTGTACTTCATGATTCAGGGATATTCCCAGTACATGGAATTGACCTCCATAAATTTGGGAAGAAGCACAAGTGTTTGTAGAGCAAAAAAATCAGAACAGCATAAACAATGAAAAAATGTTTTAAAAGCACATGCTCCCCAAATTAGAAATTTCAAGAGATCCTGAAACTTGTAGGATTAATATGGAGCTCCAGCACCTCTGATCTTTTATCGCAACGGGTGTTCACAGAACACCACACTTCATTGCTTCTGGTCTGCCGAGTTCATGCTGGTTTAATTTTGGGGCAAAGCCTACCAGCCAACTTACACCTGTCCAACACAAGGAATATTACCTGCTGGAGCTAAGTTGATTTATATTGTCAGGATACCACCTGGCCACACTCTAGTCCTGACACAGAAGCAGGCATAGACTGTTTCCACCTCTGGTGGGTAATCTGGAGTGAGGGAATCCTTTCTCTTTCAGTGGCCTCAGAGTAACTTTTCCAATAACAGTGAGGCCTGCCTACTATCTGACTCTTGGCTGGAAGCTCCAGCTTCTAGCCCTGTTCTCCAGCTCACTCTGGGGTCTTCAGGTTTCTTTGCTGGCTGACCAGGTGGGTAGAGCTGACAGTTGAGAATCCCAGCCAGCCAATTGACAGAGAGAGAGGAAGCTAAGGAAAGGGAATACTAAACAGCCAGCAAGGAAAGGGAAGAGGTACCACTGCAGTCTCAGCTGCTGAGAAAAGACGATGATAACCCTGTGTGTGAAGGACTGGGGAAGAGGGGAAACTAATGGATTGCAGGGAGAGTAAAATTCACAGAGGGTGGATTCATAGGGGAATAAATAGTGTTGATTTAGAGGACAATTGATATATTCCTGTGGAACTAATTGATCGTTTTGAGGGGGGGAGTTGAGTTGAGTAGTTGGGTGCCCGCTATGTCACTTGATGCATATATTTCTCAGGGTTTATTTCACTGGCATAGGCAGGTGTCTGCACAGCCCAGATGCTTGTGCTGTGTGTTGGGGCCAGGCCAGGAGTTGGCCTTGGAAAAGTCACACCGCTATATTGTTTTATGCTCTCTGCAGAATCAGGAAGACAATACTGTATCAGTTAATCCTCCAAATATGAGCTGGATGAATATAAACTTCATAACCATGAGAGCTGGAGTTTTAATTATTTAAATGAAAGCTCAAATTTGGCAGTGGCTGATGGGTAAGGCCTGCCCTGTCACCAGGGCAAGTTCCCTACTTGTGATAAGTAGATTCGTGAAGTCTTGATGTTAGGAGGCACACCCTTCATACTGCTCCTATGCACTTAGGGTGGAAATCATCCTTGCACAAGAGGACCCATTTAGGGCCCTTCATGCCACTTAAACCCTTAATGTGAGATTTGGACAGGTCCTCTGCACGGGGTGAATTTCAACCATAAAGAATCTTTGGGCATCACCCTATAACATTAGTACACTGACAGGTCTATCTTATGGAGGCAATTTAAATGTGGAGAGAGATTCAGACACATCCATAGCATCCCGTGGGTGAGAGAACTGAAGTGTTCAAAAACTGTGAAGTGATTTCCTTTCTATGGTTAATTGAATGCTTCTATAATATTTGATAGTTAGAAGTATCTTGTATTCACAGCACACTTTAAGTTTGGAAAGTTTTCAGAGCTTACCAATTAGTGCAATTGTGGGTAGAATACTTACCTCCCCGCCCCCATGCACCTGTTTATTTGTAGTGAACCTCCAACAGATGGTGCCTTTGGGAAGGGGACACAAGCTATCATCTAGCATGTTATGCAGACCCAGTTGCAAGCAAGGGGCATGAATAAGGGATGTAGTGAGGCAGGGTGGCCTCCCTAGGACCTGGAGTAGGAGGGCCCCTGCACTGAGCCCTGGTGGGCAGGACCAGGGCCTAGTTGCCCTGTCATAACTATAAAGGGAAGGGTGGCAGCTCTCCTGTGTACTGTGCTATGGAATCCCTCCTGGCCAGAGACTCCAAATCCTTTTACCTGTAAAGGGTTAAGAAGCTCGGGTAACCTGGCTGACACCTGACCCGAAGGACCAATAAGGGGGCAAGATACTTTCAAATCTTGGGGGGGGGAAAGGCTTTTGTGTGTGCTCTTTGTTTTAAGGGGTGGTTCGCTCTTGGGACTGAGAGGGACCAGACATCAATCCAGGTTCTCCCCATCTTTCTAAACAAGTCTCTCCTATTTCAAAACTTGTAAGTAAAAAGACAGGCAAGGCGTCTTAGATTTACTTTGTTTTCTCAACTTGTAAATGTACCTTTTACCAGAGTGTTTATCTTTGTTTTGCTGTACTTTGAACCTAAGACAGAGGGGGGTCCTCTGAGCTCTTTAAGTTTGATTACCCTGTAAAGTATTTTCCATACTGATTTTACAGAGATGATTTTTACCTTTTTCTTTAATTAAAAGCCTTCTTTTTTAAGAACCAGATTGATTTCTCCTTGTGTTAAGATCCAAGGGGGTTTGGATCTGTATTCACCAGGAATTGGTGAAAGGTTTCTCAAGGCTTCCCAGGGAGGGGATTCTTGAGATGGTGGCAGCGGGACCAAAGCTAAGCTGGTAGTTAAGCTTAGAGGTTTTCATGCAGGCCCCTACATTTGTACCCTAAAGTTCAAAGTGGGGATACAGCCTTGACATGCCCGTCCCCCAGGAAGTGGGTGGGAGGGGCAGGAAGTATAAAAGGCCGCCCAGCAAGCTCAGTAGGGAGGCAACCACCGGAGGCACCAGACATCTCCTGTGGCCTCCCAAGCTGGGAAGCGGCAGAGGTGCTGAGGGAGCAGAGGACTGGCCTGGGCCACCGGTGCCGCTAGCTGATTCAGACCTGGAGGAAGCAGACAACTGGCCTGGACCGCCCAGACTGCTGTCTGACCCTGAAGGGAGAGGACGACTGGCCTGGACCACCGACAGACCAGATTCCCAAAGACTTGCTCGCAGTCCCAGAAGCCGCCATCAACCTCTACCCCCTCCTCATGGCAACAGGTACACCAAGAAGGGGAGTGTGGAAGTGGCCCAGAGGTAGCAGACCCCTGTCTGGCCGCAAGGCTGACAGAGGATGAGTCAGCATGTTGCAGCGTGGATCCCTGCTGACCCAGTGACAAAGCACTTTGTCACTGCTAGGGCCCTGGGCTGGGATGCAGTGGAGTGGGTGCACCTGCGTCCCCCCTGCCACCACAATCTGGGGGTGGCAATCTCCCCTTCCTCAGGCCAGAAGCCTGAGCCTCAGACTCTCTGTAGCTCTGCCCTGATCCAGGGCTGAGACCAATTGACTGTTCGTTTCCTCCCCAGCCCAGGCCCCAACTGCGAGCGGAGACTGCTTCGTTCCCCACGGCGACCGACGTATCAGTAATGTAGTGAGGCAGGGTGGCCTCCCGAGGAGTGGGAGGGCCCCCCGCCCCCCTCTCCCACTGAGCCACTACAAGGGAATGTTGTTAGATGAGTTGAGGGTACCACTGTTGTAGCCCCCTGTGGCAGGTAGGAGTTTAGATAACTTACTGTCCTTTTTCCTCTGTAGAGAAGTGAAGTGTGTATTGTAAATGGCTTGTCTCATTTTTGTAAAGTCCAGCCACGTGGAAGTTTGTGTGGAAGGTTGGTATTGTATGAGAGTCTCCAGTTCTGAGAGCTCATTCTTGATCTTCTCCTGTCTGCTGTACAGGATGCTGATCAGGTGGTTCCTCAGTTTCTTTGAGAGTGTGTGGCACAGTCTCTCACCATAGTCAGTGTAGTATGTTGATTGCAATGGATTTTTTTACCTTCAGTCCATTTGGTATGATGTCCATCTATTTGCATTTGGAGAGGAAGATGATGTCTGTCTGTATCTGTGCAAGTTTTTTGTTGAGGTTGATGGAGTGGAAGTCCATCAACACAGCTAAATTTAGTGCCTTGCATGGTGTCAAGTATCAGGGGGTAGCCGTGTTAGTCTGTATCTACAAAAACAACAAGGAGTCTGGTGGCACCTTAAAGACTAACAGATTTATTTGGGCATAAGCTTTCGTGGGTAAAAACCTCACTTCTTCAGATGCATCTGAAGGTTTTTACCCACGAAAGCTTATGCCCAAATAAATCTGTTAGTCTGTAGGCACCTTAAAAAGACTAACACGGCTACCCCCTGATACAAGGGAATATAAGACTGGCCATAGTGGGTCAGTGCAGGTACAGTTTATCTGCTGGATCACTCTTGTCCTTGTGCTTCTTCACTCCATCAGATAATTCTACTAGACTGGTGAGGCATGATTTCCCTTTTCAAAAGCAGTGTTGACTTTTCCCCAATATATTGTGTTCATCTGTGTCTGGTCATTCTGTTCTTTACTATAGTTTCAACCAACTTGCCTGGTAGTGAAGTTAGGCTTAATGGCCTGAAACTGCCAGAATCACCTCTGTAGCCTTTTTTAAAAATTGGCATTATGTTTGCTATCCTCCAGTCATCTGGTACAAAGACTGATTTAAGCAATAAGTTTTATATACCACAGTTAGTAGTTCTGCAATTTCATATCTGAGTTCCTTCAGAACTCTTGAGTGAATCCCATCTGGTGACTTATTACTGTTTAATGTATCAACTTGTTCCAAAACCTTCTCTGACACCTCAGTCTGTGACAGTTCCTCAGATTTGTCACCTAAAAAGAATGGCTTGCATGTGGGGATCTCCCCCATATCTTCTGCAGTAAAGACCGATGCAAAGAATTCATTTAGCTTCTCCACTTGTTTTCCTGGACTGTTTCTTTAGTACCTTGATCATCCAGTGACCCCACTGAATGTTTGTCAGGCTTCCTGATTCTGATGCACTTTAAGAAATTTTGCTATTAGTTTTTGTCTATTTCCCAGTTGCTCTTCAGATTCTTTCTTGGTGTGCTTAATTATACTTGATTTAGCAGAGATTATGCTCCTTTTTGTTTTCCTCAGTAGGATTTAACTTCCAATTTTTAAAGGATGCCTGGCATTTTTTGGTCATCTTACTGTTTTTGTTTTTTGGGGTATATACATTTAGTTTGAGCCTCTGTTATGGTGTTTTTAATAGTCTCCATGCAGTTTGCAGGCATTTCACCCTAGTGAATGTTCTTTTTAATGTCTGTTTAACTAGCTTCCTCATTTTTGTGTAGTTCCTCTTCTTGAAGTTAAATGCTATTGTGGTGGGTTTCTTTGGCTTTTCGCCCCTTACAGGGATGTTAAATTTAATTTACGTTACATTTGCTCTTATTGGGAGTTCAGCTATTTTGACCTCAGACTCTGTGCTCCACTTAAGACTAAATCAAGAATTGCCTCTCCCCTTGTGGGGTCCCGGACAAGAAGCAGCTGTGGTCTGTTTTTTAAAAGGAATTTTTGTTTGTTCATCTTTATAAGAGGAGAAGGGTTTTAATTATTTTTTGTGTGGAACTGAAAATATTTTGATACCAAGGGAATAGTGCAGAAAAGTAGGTCAAGTATCACACTTGTAACAAGACAAGCCACACATGGAGGTAAATGAGGTGAAATCAGGTATTTCAGGAATTGAGTCATCAGCATCATAATTCTCTTACTACATTTACACTTCACAATAAGCCCTTAGTGCTTGTATTTATCTGAGGTATCTGTTCTCAAGACAATGTACTCTTCTAAAGACTGGTGCCATTGCAAAATTACTTCATTAATGTGTAACATTTATATACCTATCAGTGTAGCATATATATCACTTTAACTAGACTTTTGACAGAATGGTGTGTTAGAAAATGTAACCATAATATCAAACTAAATGGTATTTAATACTATTAGGGTGCCTTTTCTTGTGTACTTGTATACTAATTAAACTATGATTGTTTGATATCTACAGTATAGTGTATATAAAGTGAAGTACTTACAAATGCTAATGTCAAATCAATGCCTTATACTACACTTTGAACATATGTTAAATACACACAGTAAAAGCACTATATAAATAATAGTATAAAAGTGCCTTATTAGGTTATATCTACTCACACAATAAATTCTTATGGAAGGCCTCTTGTGTATTGTAGCTCCAGAGCTGCAGAATCTGATGCGAAACTTGTTTGTCATGTGCTGCAGAAATATTCCACCTGCCAGAGAAAATGGCTGCTTTACCTTCTGGATCTGTGACACTTCAGCTGCCATTTTGTGCTCTGTCTGTCCTCCAAACTGCCATCCTCTTTTTGCTAGTCAAATGATAAGCATTCAAGACATTAGTGCAGATTGTAAACAAAGGATTAATCGTCCTCTTCCTGGTTGCTGCTGCAAGAAAAAAAAATACAGGAAGCATCACATTGTAAAACCACCATCTAGAAGCTGCCTCTTTTTCTAGGGTGGGGTAAAGAGAAGGGCTTCTTTGCACAGCTTTTTCATATGCACATATTTATGTGGAATATTGCTCATGCAGATTCTTTTCTGAGCTGATTGAAAAAGAATAAACATTTTCAGTGAAACGTTTTGGCATCTTTCTCAGTCCGCCCCCCGGAAAAAAATGTGCTGGAAATTTTCCAGTCTATTTTGCTGTCATGAAATATACCTAAGGCCAGAGAGAGGTTTTACTTATCATTCCTGAGGGCACACCTAAAATGGGGTTTTACTGGGTTCCACCTTGTCTGTCCTGTTCAATGTGTAGATGAATGCAAGAGCTACAATGCCTTCAATATGACATCTAACTCTCATCTGACCCAGACTGTATTGTCAAATATCGTGCCTAGTGTCTTGTCAATCTTGGGGCTAGTTGGCTGAGACTCTGTCCAGATAAAACGAAGTGATACTGGTAGGTTGAGGAAAGCAAAAAGACGATAGTGATATCTGACTGTCATTTGTTATTAGAATTTACACTCTGATCAATCTCACTCCCCTATACTCAGCTATATACCTGCAGCTATGATCAGTGGCAACCTGAGCTGGGCCCATCTTGGTGAGTGATCTGCTGGCAGGAAATTCTCCATGTGGAGTCCTCAACTTTGGAACTTACTCCTGTCTTGAACCAAAATAACCCAGATCTGGGGGGTGGTGCTTATGGCACATTACAAAAATATATCTATTTACCTTGCCTTTTGCAAATGGGACGAGGGAGTACTATGAATGCTGGTAATAACAAATGAGGTGGTATTTTGTGCATACTTTATATTAAGGGTACATAAATAGTTAGGAAAGGATTAATAAGTTGATAATATGAACATGTACTGACAAGAGTACTATATATTGTAAGTGCATCAGTGTTGCACATGATTACAAGGAACCTGTTGGAATGTAAAATAATTGTTTGTTTAAAACATCTATTAATCATTTATGAACTTTTTATAAACTATTTATAAATGTTCCCTTAATATAAAGTTTTACCATAATTTCATTCAGTATATGCTACCTTGCACTTGGCCACATAGAATTTTAATTGCCTTCATGTTATCCAAGCATTCTTTTTTTTTTTTTTTTATGGAAACCTCCTTGACTGCTCAACGCCCTGTAAATTTTTACTGATCTAAGTAAATTTTTCTTCTCAGCATATTTTACCTCTTTGCTATTTATCTCCTCTTTAAAATCACTGTTAGATGCATTAACCAACACTGATCCTAGCACTGATCCTTTGAATAACCAATTATTAATTTGTTTCCACTCTGGAAATCATCCATTCTTTGCTTCCTATCTCTGAACTAGTTCTGAAGTCCATGACAACTTTATCTCTTTGCTTCTATCAACTTCTACTTTTCTCTAATAGCCTCTGACAGATTTTATCAAAAGTATTGTTTTTTGTTTTTTGTTTTGTTTTTGTTTTTTAAGACCAAATTATATCCACAAGTTCTTCTCTAGCCTGCATTTTATTAATTCTCTCAAAGAATGCTAAGCAATTTAAGAGGCACATAATTTATCATTACAAAAGTTGTACTGTTTTTCCCCATTAAATTATTCATCAAGGTAATTTATTCTTTTATATTCATAATCCCTGTGCCTTCTCCTCCCAACCTCCAAAGTAGTTTTTATGGTACTGAGTTGAGGCTCTGCAGTAGCTGATTCCCATGATTATTCTTAGTGGATTTAAGGATGGCACCAAAAAGACCATCCTCAAGTCATGAAGTATGTCTGCTTTTAAGAGTGTAAGTTATTTTTCTTCATAGATCAGTATCTTTGTTCTTTATCTGTGTTAGAATTCAGGTGAATGTGATTCACCAAACTGGAAGCTGTCATTGTTCAAAAATGCATGTACAATTTGGGGATACATGCACATCATGGAAGTCGGATATCATGTTTCCTCTATATGGCTATAGTGTGATTTAGACCAGGAATACGACACCACATTGCCAGAAAAATGATGATAAACTGGAAGTAGTTCAAAGGAAAGGAACAAAAATAACCAGGGGGCTGCTAGAATGATTTACTAGGAAACATTAGAGAATTTTTTATGATAGAGGAGGGGGGAATATCAGTGTATACATATTTTAAGATTGTGAACATCAAAGATGGAGAAGTATTACTTGACCTTCAGTGGTCTTCCAAAGGTAGCAGTGGAAGCCCTATCACATGGGATGCTTAAACTACAATGGATGAAATACTAGGAAATGCATATTGTTGAGAAGAATGTTGCAATGGTACAGCAAGGGATTTTTCATATCGAGGCAGGGATTGTTTCCTGTGGAATGTCCAACATAAAGGGTTCTAAACCTGCTTGGGACCTTTGGGTCCTACCATAATATAAATGTTTGATAGTAGTAATAATGATTCTGTTCAGATTTGGCTAGACACAAAACTAGGAACAAAAAACACTATGATGTTTCAAACTAATTCAGATTTGTGGGCAATTTCTACTCAGATGTAGTGGAACACCTGGCAAACATATGACCACTGTCCATCTGAAAGCCATAAAAAAACTGTTAAACAGTGCCTGTCTGATTAGGTTCTAATACTACAATAATCACTATGGTATCAGAGTGCCTAACAAAGACGTCTTAACAAGCTCCAAGTGTGACGTAAGCTAAGAATTCATGAAATGGGACACAGGTAAAAATGAACATTGTCTGATGTATGAAGTGACAGCTTTTGTCTTTCTCAGCTATAGCATGGAGACGCTGTATAGATTTCTTAACAAAAGCAGCATTGAACTTTATCCATTTGGCACAGACTAAACAAAGCCAGCATACTGTATTGGACTGATTTCAAATAGCCTTGCCCCCCGAGGCATGTTTGTGAGATGTATAGTATCTGACAGAAAGGCAATTAAGCTGGGGCCCTGTGACCCTGAGAGATGTTAAATTAGTGTGTTTCCAATATGTTTAACCATTTGCTTTGTTACTATATTGTTTAGTTAATATTGACAAGAATGTGCAAAGCTAAATACCACTCGAAACAACAGCAAGAAAGGAGACTAGTTCCAATTTGTAAATGAAAGCAAAGCCCTGGCAACATCATAAAATATATACATATCCGCTCCTTTGGGCTGTACAACTCTACATTTTTTTTTTAACATAAATGAAAATCAGACTGGGGTGGGGAACAGATGCAATTTTATATAAAGTGAAATTAAAGAAAAGAACATAAGGAATCAATTAAAATTCTCTCCTCAAATCTAAAAATTCAGTGACTTTGAAATGGCTGATTTCTGATATGGTATGTTTAATATACAAACCTCAAGACTGTCGTCGTCATGATGGTCCTCAAGATGTCACCGATCACATAAGCAGAGTGATTTGAATCTCTTGGTAAGCTAAGCTGGGTGCATTCAAACATTATGCATTTTAATACAGTCAAATGCAAGGACATATACCTAGGAATGAGAATATAGACCAGATTTATAGATTGAAGATCGTATCCTAGAAAGTAGTGACCTTGTAACAGACATGGCGGTCATGGTGGATAACCAAACTGAACGTGAGCTCCCAGTGCAATGATGTGGGTAAAAAGGCTAATACAATCAATATAAGCAAGAAAATATAGAGTAGGAGCAGGGAGGTGATCATCACCTCTGCTTACAGCATCTTGGAGACTGTTGTTGGGCTGCTGTGTCCAGTTCTGGTGTTCATACTTTAAAAAGGATATTGAAAAATGGGAGGGAGTCTAGAGAAGAAGAATCTTTCAAGATCTGTTGGGGGGGGGAAGGAGGGGGAGGAGATGGAATCATACAGGGAGACACTTAAGCTAAATAGATCACGCTCCTTATGGAAGACTTGATCATAATCTATAAGTACTGACATAGGGAAATAATAGCTGATAATAAAGGGCTCATTAATTTAGCAACCAAAAGCATTACCGACTCTAACAGCTGGAACCTCCATCTCTTGAAGAATTGAAATCAAAATTGGATGCCTTTCTAAGAGAGAGGGTATAGATCAACCACAAGTTACTGAGCTTGATGCAGGAATTATTTTTTGAAATTCTATATCCTTTTATACAAGAGGTCAGACTAGATGAGAATAATGGTCCCTTCTGGCCTTAAATTAATGTATAGAAGCATTTTATAGTAGCAAAACTACTTTGTTTAAATCAGCGCTGTTTATATAATTTAACATGACAGTGGTACACAATTCAGTTGGGACTCAAAAGCTGCCTTTTTAAAATAGTTCATTTGTGTGCTTCTCTAATTCCTTGTTTTGACTAGGATTGTAAATGGAAATAATGCCATACTGCTGGAAAGGCTTTAGGCATTTCTAAACTTACCTTAACTAGGTTGTATTAGAAATGCTGCATGGCAGCCTGGTACCTCCAATGCAGTGAAGCTCGGAGCTGTATGTAAAAGTGTGTACAATAATTTGTGCCTTTCTTGTGTAGGCATTATATATGCAAATTGCGTATTGGCACATGGAAATAGAAAGTTTGTATAAACAATTACTCAATTTACATGTGCACTTATGGTAACCATTTAAACATGCAATGGTACACAGTGGTACTGGTTTGTATATGGGTCCTCAGGACTGTTTCTAACCCCCCTCCCCACCCCAATCTGTAACATACCTGACTGTGGCCTTGGGGATTAATTAGTTAATTATTATGTAATGCTTTAAGGTTCTAAAGTGCTAAATACTATTGTTTAGCCAAATTTAAGAAGCTTCTGATTTTAAACCAGGAAAATTATATCTGGAAGAAAGTGCACGCTTGCACACACAAAGTATAGATATGTTTAAAAAATATTTCTGCTCAGACATAATATAAACATTGTTTTAAATTACTAACATCTGGCAGCAATAGGCCACCTTCCTAGTTACTTTACGTCTATAACCAAGTACTCAAGTGACCATTTGTAATTAACCAGGTCATTTGATTGTGCTTGTTTGTCGAACTTCCAGGGCCCATTTAATTAAAGACTAATAACAGTGATTATTTCTAATCAAGGGAATTGCTTTCTTGATAGATACTATATCCTGTGCTTTTCATTGCCAGGAGACACCAGACGTCTCTTGTTCTGCATTGAACTACTTTTATGATTGATTCTGTGTATTATTGTGCTATTTAATAATTTAAAGTGATTTAATCTGACATATCAATATTAGAGAGACAAGGTGCATGAAATAATATCTTTTTTCGGACCAACCTCTGTTGGTGGGACAGACAGGCTTTCAGAAGCTTGAAAGCCTCTCTTTCACCAGCAGTGGTTGGTCCTATTAAAAGATATTACCTCACAGACCTTGTCTCTCTAATATCCTGGGACCAACATAGCTACAGCAACACTGCATATATCAATATTATCATTTTTAGAATTGCCACCACCAATTTAAAATTTTTAAAAAGTCACAGAACAAAGCCTTTATTCTAAAGTTTTCCATTTCAAAGTCAGGATGTTTTTATAGTCCCAGACTATACTTTTAAGCATTTAATAGTCTGGAGAAGGTTATAAATCAAGTGAATTAGGTGTGATTTCCCCTTTCTAAAGCCATGCTGATGTCTTTAATTGAGCAGTGCTTTTCCAACAAGCGACTCTTTGTGACAGTTTAAAACCTTTAATTCATAAACCTTTTTACTGAATAAATAGAATTTTCAAACTAGTTTTTAAAGAAAAAAAAGCTTCTGCATAAATTATGCATTTTTGCTCATTTATGACCTTGATCTCTCTATACATATTGATATATTTATACACACAAAGTGGAATAATGTCCCCATAGTTTTATTTCATGGTGTTGACCTAAAAGAGCCAATGATAGTAGGAACCTTAACAAGTTTGTGTCTTTGTTTCATGTTGGTGTCTTTCCTATGTTCAAAACAGTTCTTTGCTTAGCCTAGGGCTTGGAAGGGGAGAATCAGTAAGACAGAAGACATAGAAAAAGGCATAAATGTGCAACCAAAATGTTTGTGGTAACATGTCAAGTGAAACTAAATTCCTGAATGGATAAAAGAGCCAGTTCTATGGTATGTGATAGAACAGTGGTTCTCAACCTTTTTGGGCTCAGGACCCATTTGCAAATGTTTTATGACATTTTATGTCACAACCCACTGAATAGTCTCTGGGTGGAGTCCCAGGGGTGGTTTCAGTTGGATCCTGACCTCCGGGGAGGTTGGGCCCTGCCCGGCACATACCCCACAGTGGCGGCTCCTGCAGCTCCTGTGCTGTGGGGCTGGCTGGGCTTGGCTCTCCGCTCCGGATACTGCAACCTCTAGGGTTGTAGTGCTGCTCAGTTTTGGCCCCACACACCTGACTGGACCAAATTTGTGTGAGTGGAGCTGTGACCTGGCTCATGGGGTTGCAGTGCCACTCATTCAAATTTGGTCATGATGGCTGGGCTAATCCTGAGTGATACTGGGACCCGAGAGGTTGCAGTGCCTGGAGCAGGCAGACAAGCCCCACCAGCCCCGTGAGATGGGAGCTGCCACCAACCCTCTGAAACATTCTGGTGACCCAATTTTGCTTCCCGGCCCAGGGATTGAGAAACCCTGTGCTAGAGGATGGGAGCTTTATCTGAGATCAGTGAAAGTCTTACATGGCTTGAAAAGCCCATGCAGCATGAGTGATCACATATGCTTTGGATATCCATCTTTTCTAACAAAAAATTGGTGGGGGTGCACTACTATTATTGGGTCATATCCTGAAGTGCTTATGTAGATCTTTAATAAAATAAATACATTAATGGAGATATCCTATCTCCTAGAACTGGAAGGGACCTTGAAAGGTCATTGAGTCCAGCCCCCTGCCTTCACTAGCAGGACCAAGTACTGATTTTGCCCCAGATCCCTAAGTGGCCCCCTCAAGGATTGAACTCACAACCCTGGGTTTAGCAGGCCAATGCTCAAACCACTGAGCTATCGCTCCCCCCAGGCTAAACTGCCATGGACATCAACAGGCAATTTACCTGAGTAAAAATATTAAAGCAACATTGTAGTAATGTGATTTTAAACACCAGACTGTCAGACCTATGTTATTACTACCATTCCTAGTCCCTGTCTTTTGTTTCCTGGGCTGGCAGGGCTGGAAGTGGTGTGAATATACAACCCTGTGACTCTAGATGTTCAGAAGACCGAGAGGGAGCACCAAGTGTATCGCCCAATACCAGCCCCTTCATCCAATTAGGGTGGCACTGATAAGTTCCAAGTCTCATAGGAGTCTCATCTAGTATCTTTCACTGGAGGAATGGTAGCCTCCTGAAGATCTGGGGAGTGCTGAAAGTTGAGGAAAATGTATGTGACTGGGGAGGAGAGAGAAGGAGATGGAATCCTCAGGGACATCAGAAAATTGGTTGAGGGGAAAAAGCTGCTGCTGCTGCTACTACTGCTACTACAACGGCTTGTGACTACTTAAGGATCAATTCTGGTACAACTCAATGTGAATAAGGGTGACAGAATCTGACCCTCAGTAAACAGAAAATGCCTGCTAAGAGGAAACAGACATAGCTTTGTTATATTCAGTAGGCACTCAGTGTTGAGCCTTGAGAGAAATGCAGCCATAAAAAATCACCACGCCTAAAGTAAACCTATATAAGATGCAAGGAAGTGTAAATGTGTAAACTCATCATAAAAATTACCTTGGAAACTTAGCCTAGAAAAAGGCATCAAAGATGGTCTCTGATGCTTATGGGCAGAAAAATCCCCCTAAACTGTAAGTATACATGGAGCATCTTTGTTCAAAATGTTTGTGATCTTTACCTTGGGTGCCTTTCTAAAAAAAAATGCTGTAGTACAACCAGAATTAGGGACTTGTTCCAGGAGCCACTTCATTAAATTTTATGCAGGAGGTCAGACTAGATTACCATAATGATCCCTTCTGGCCTTAACATACATGAATCTGTGAACCTGCAATTCCCACAATTCTGCTCTTATTTACATATCTGGGTGTTTTGCTTCCTAATTCACCATACATTCCCTTGTACTGCGCCTGTCTTCTACCTAACTCCTCCCTTCATAGCCTTCTCCAGTGTTATCCCTTTTACCTATGACATTCATCTTTTTGTATGCCTGACAACTGTCTTTATTCAAATTCTTAAAATATACTTCTGCCATGAATCCTTTGAGTGATAATTCACCACAAATACACCTTTAAAGAGGGGGGGAAATTGCAGTTCTTGATTGTGGACATTCTGTAGCCAACTGGTATTGTGTTGTCTGTTTTGAGCTTTGTCAAGATTAGACTGCAAGTCCCATGGGGGCAGGAACCAAACTGTCTGTTGTGAACAACTTCAACCACATGGTCAATATGCAATAATATGCATCACATAATGATTATTTAGCACAAATGATGAAGAGCTTCTGACCCACCTGGCTAAAACAAAATTGCACATGCTGTTGAAGAACTTGCTTTAAAATTAATTGTAAACCAAAGATTCAGGCTCCTAAAAAATTGTATATAAATGTTTAGTTAAATTTAATATAGAAGTACTGGCAATCGGAACTCGTCAATCTCTAGCAGATTCAGTTATAGCATTGATTCCTCTTGAAACAAAATGATACCCATTTTGTGAATGAAAATAAATCTGACTGCATTTACTTTCGACTTAGCTGACTGAAGTCACAGCTTGTTTGGTGCAGCAATGTGAATGTTCAAATAGGGCATAATTCTGCAAAGTGCTGATGGCCAGATTTTTAAATATGTTTAAGTGTCTAAAGATGCAGATAGTTGTCTAGTGAGATTTTTCACGAGTGCCTAAGCAGCACCTAACTACCAGTGATCCCCATAGGTGCCTCTCTGTATCTGTCTCAACACCTTTGAAAATCTGACCCTGAACGTCTTTGGTTCTCACAGATTTCAAAGAGGCTGCTCAGCACCTTTAGGTATTCATCATTTTTGAAGGGTTGGACCCATAACAAAACAAAATATTTGAAGAAATATTTAATTCTGCTTTTCAGCACAAGCCATTCCTTTGCATAATCAATATTTTACCCCACATTCAAATTACTTATCTACAGCCATTCCCTCCAGTGAAAACAGGGATATATCCAAAAGATGACAGCAGTGCTGAACTATGAATCACTTGAGATAGTGTGATGGGAGGTGTACACACCAGCCATGATAGGGTTAACAAGGGCCTGAGATACCAGTTAGGTTATCTGGCTGAGGGGAAGGTGGCTGGGATGAGGGAGGGCATCAGGAACAAGGAGGAAGGCCGGGAGGAGAGTAAGCCCTGAGATCTTGCCCTGGGGTGAGGAGTCTGGCAAGAGGCTAGAAGCTGTAAAGTAGTAATGGGGAATGCAGTAGGCTCCCATGGTAAACCCAGAAACAGGCAAAGGAAGAGAAAAAGGCTGGGTAGGAAGGAGCCCAGGGAAACAGCAGCAGGGATGGGGACTCAGGGATTGCTGTTTATAGGGTCCCTAGGCCAGAACCTGAGGGTGGGCCCAGGTTCCCCTGCCAGCCACTTGTATAGAGGCACCGTGCTGGGGCTGAACACCATGCTGAGAAGGCATTTGGACAGTGGCCCTGTTGGACTTCGCAACCCCAGAAGGGATGGACTAAATAGTCACTTGGCTGGAGGGCCAAGTTACAAAAAGAAAGACCCATTGCAGAGCAGAAGGGGGCACCCAAAGCCACAAGAGCTATTTTCCAGATTTAGAGACACAGAGGCACACTAGTAGTGAATGGGAACCCTGTTACAGGCAGTAAAAATATTTTTAATGCTGTGACTTATTGAAACTTTATGTAGCGTCAGGGTGGCCAGATAGCAAGTGTGAAAAATTGGAAGATGGGGTGTGTCAAATATCTGGACTGTCCCTATAAAATTGGGACATCTGGTCACTCTATTAGCGTGATAGTAATAGCAATTCTATTCATGCTGTTGGCATATTTCCCATAAATGTTTTTCAGCTATCAAGTGCCTAAGCTTCACTTGGCCATTTAATTGCCTCCATAAAAACTTTTATTGTCTGAATACTCTTCTGCAATCAACATTATCACTAGAGTCATGTGTAAAACCTGTTCGGTTGCTATAACTCTTTTAGTGGGTTTGGGTTGCAGAAGCTTGCACCTCATGAAGTTTGTTTGAAGTTTCAGGTTCACACATCTGAAACTTCCATGTGAAATTTTAATTCTATCACAGTGGAACTTGCCAGTTTTGCAATGAAATAGTCCTTGAATACGTTAGTTTATCCTTCCCTTTTAATAGCTTTCAAAACAGCAGTATCCATATCATTTTCTACTAATCAGCAGAACGGTAGTATCCAAAAATTTAATTGCCTGCAGTCATTTAATTATAGTGCATGGTTAATTAGACAGTCAACAGGGACAGAAGAATTTATGAATACTAATTTCCAATTGGAAGAACCATCTTCTTTTTTAAATTTAGCATTTGCAATGAATATAAATATATTGCCTCACTACTTTTTTGTTTTTACTTTTTTTCCCCCTCTCATTTTGGGGGGTTTATTTTTATCCAGATTATACCTCCGTTCACAGATGTGTACAAATACATGTATCATTTCTATTGTGTAAAATTTTTGCACATCTTTTTTGCATAGTAAATGCTACACTTTGATACATTGCTTGATTGACGAGGAATATCTCATGCAAAACTTTCATTTGATGCTTAGGATTGTAAAAGCAGGTTCCCTTTTTTTTCCTCCCTACATGTGTGAGTAGCATGAAGCAGACTTTCACAATTCCAAAACCAGCTGGTTTACTTCCTTCCTCACACTACTTTGTGCAAGATAGTATATACTTATTTTGCAAGATATTAATTTACATATTTGCATGTGCCATTCACACAAGCATCCTATGTATTTGAATTGAGGAGTTGCCATCACCATCCCAAATTCTCTCTTGGACACTGTTGGTTTGTTGTCCCAATTCCTGTAATTAGTAGCAGCACATCTCTATGCCTACTGGATTAATCTGCTAAGCATCCACAATGTAGGTCATTCCTAATTTATTTCAAACAATTCAAACATTTTTAGTTTGGATTTTTCACATATTCAGAAAGAACTACCCCAATGCTTTCTCGGAGACTTACTTTTGTAGATGAGTTTCTAGAAATATGGGTTAACCATATATCTGGTCAACACATAACTGGTTAGAATTCACTTAATTCAGAATGTGCCAGCTCTCCCATCCGTAAATTCATCCGATAGTACCAAAGTGTGGGGGGTTTTTTTGTTTGTTTTTTGTTTTTTTAAACCCATACGTATTGGTTGTTACCTACCCTCCCACACACATCCTACTCAGGCTGAGGTGAAGCCTGTTTCATAGTGTCAATGGTTTCCAAAATGCAACAGTCTAGACTGGCCTCCTGACATAAATCTAATTTGGGAAAAGATGATTTTGTAGATCCTCAATAGGATACCAAATATTCTTCAAGATTCCTTCTTACTTTAAAAGTTCCATGGAGGGAAATATCAAGTTAGAGAGCTCCAGAAACTCTAGATTTTGAAAACTGTGAGCCAGATAGGGCCAAATGTACACCAGCTCAAGATCTTGCATCTCTACTGGATTATATTCAGCAATCTCACTTCAACTATTTCTACCAGTTTAAAAGATTTGGCCAGGTTCACAGATTTCCTGCTCACAGGATGTGGAGAACTGGTGAACACTTACATTGATAGAAACTTTAAGTAAGACCACGATACTTGCATAGGCAGAATAATGTTGCTGAATTGTGACAAAACCATTAAAAAATAAAGTATAAACATGTTAAAGAAATTCAGTTTATATTATCAGAATTTTTAAAAAAGAATCCGATATCAGAACTGTGCCAAATATGAATTATATTGGCGTTCTTAATAAAATAAGACTAATGTTTTTCAGCAATTCTAGAAATTGGATTTTGTACAGTGTTCAGTTATATCTTTATTGAGGAATGTAATTACAGCCTAAAGAGTGAATTCAATAGTACAATACATTTTTCTCCCAGTGAAGCTATGACCCCTTATTTCATAGACCCTGAGCATTTTGGTAAATATAATCCTTTAAATTAGTCTTGATTTTAGTGTAACTAAAAGAGAACAGCCAATTTTAAATGAAACAATTATTCATCAACAAGTTAGCAACATAGCACAAAGCTACCTGTAGGGATACCAGATACCCCTATATAAATACCTGCAAAATATTGGAGGTTTTTAAAAACAGGTTGGACAAACACCTGTCAGGGATGGTCTATGTTTACTTCACCCGGCCACAGCACAGAGGGCTGGACTCTTAACTTCTTGAGGTCCCTTCCAGCCCTATGATTCTATGATAGTTTAAGGGCTAGGCTCAGTATCTTCAAACTTGGCTGCTTTAAAATTAGGCATCTAAAATTCATAATTAGTCATCTGAGTAAGTGGCCTGATCTTTAGTCAGTGGTGCTCAGCACCCTCTGCTCCTATTGACTCTAATTCTTAGCACGTCTGAAATCAGGCTACTTACTCAGGTACTTAAAGGTAGGCACCTAAATCCATATTTAAGCACCCACGTTTGGAAATGATGACCTAGGGGCCCTCAGCAAATTGAATTATTGGCAGAGTATCACAAAATTCTGTCTCATTGTAATTATACACCTCTCAAAAGTTATTTTCCATAATCATGGCTACAGACTAAGTAAACCATTGTACTTTTGAGAGTCACTAGTAGGAAAAGGCACAGTCCTTGGAGATGTTGAGCCCTTGCATCTCCCAATAATTTACATGGAAACTGAAGGTCTCATTAAAAAGACTTCACTAGTACCTTTAGAAATGGCGCCCAGAAAAGAACAGGACAGTGCATCTTACTCAACCCTGCTCATGTTAACTAAAGAATATCCTTCTTCTAGAAAGATTGTATGGGCTTATTGTTGTTTCTAATCTGAACACCTTCAGTGCATTTCTAGGTCAATGTCAACTGTTACATCTGTTGGTGTTGATACTCAGATACAGGTTTGTCATTTTAAAGTCCGTATAGAAAACCATTCATTAGGTAAAAAAGGGCCTTCTGAAGCTTTTGGATTTTAACATAAAAAGGTATTGATCTATGGTAGAAATTGTACAATGAGAAACAAATCTATTCCGTTGTGTTTAGTCATGTTTACTTTTTAGTGGATGAGCATATATAGAAATAAATGTCCTAGAAAATATGTATGTCTTCCTTCAAAAGAAATATACACGTTTCAATAGATGGTAGTATTCATAGGTGCCATGTATGTATGGTCACCAGATTTGTATAATTTTTGGTGGTGCCCAGAACGGGTCCAAGCAAAGCCATGCCGTGCCGTCCCATCCATAGGACGGACCAGGGCAACTGCCCTGAGCCCCATGCTTTGGGGGGCCCCGCGCTCTGCCCCCTCCCCACCCCCGTTCCACCCCTTTCCCCAAGCCCACACCCTGCCTCTTTCCAGCTTCCGTCCCCTCCTCTGAGCGACGCTGGTGGGGCAGAGTGGGGTGGGCTAGGGCTGGGTTGCTCACTGCTGCCGGCACCAGGCTCCCCACTAACCTCCAGGATGCCCTGGACTCCACGTCCCCCTGAAGCGCGGGCCCCCTCAAAGCGCGGTAAGCCCAACTATTGGTGGAGCCAGGCCCACATTCCTAAATATTGGTGGAGCACAGGCACCATGGGTCCATATAACTCGCCGCCTATACGTGTATGTGTATTATTTTTATAGGTAGTGACATATCAAGCATTCTTAAAACTGTCATTAAGCATGCAGTGTCTGTTGTATGTGGTTGTGCAGGATAATGTGCATGAGAGAGCATGGACCCTTTTCCCTTTCAGTGTTGTTAACTGATGACCTAAAATGAGTATGTTAATGATGGTGAACCCAAACACAAATAAACATCTGATGGCTTGCATACGCTATGTAATGTCAGTACTCAAAAGGGGTACTAGTAGCACAAAGGGACTTAGGCACCTAAGTTCAACATTTGGTACCACTGGCATTTACAAAACCTCTGCTCAACTGCTGCCTAATCCTGTCATCACCTAAAGTTCCCAGGCACTTAAATTTCCATGTTTGAAGACCTCTTAGTACCAAAATTTCATCTGCTGGGCACACAGATGGCCACTGCAGTCCTGATATCACCCAGTAGCTTGGCCCCTTCCTTGTTCCTAAGTCCCAGTGGGATTCACAAACTAAGCCTTTATCCACCTGTCTTGTCTTTGGGGGTCAATCCAGTAGGTGTGCTCTGAGCACACACAACCCCACACAAAACAGGAGGAAGAAGAGGAAGTAGTGCTTGCTTGCCTTATGAATTACTCTAGTAGTTAGGGTACTCCCCTAGGAGGTAGGAGACCCATGTTCTAGGCCTCCGAATGGTTTTCTAAACTTAAATCCCTTAGTTATTTAATGATCCTCCATGTTTTCAAGTATAACAGAAGTTGAGCATGGCATCTGGAAACTGAGATGCTTGCAGGTCTTTGTGTCAAAGATACAGTTTGTAATAAACACCGAGTCTAGAAGTATAATAGCCCTCAGAAAATTACTTCACAAGCAATTGAGCATACAGGATATGTTGTCTGTGTGTAAAGAAAAATAGAGGTCAGAAGAGATGCGGTAAGTTAATTGCAATCGGTAAGTTGTCTATTCAATCATAAATCTGATCATTCATTCTTAATCATTCCCAGAGATATGTAATTAAGTGTATCATTGTTTAAAAGTTGAAAGCAATTAGATATTCACTTACAGCCCTTTTGGGATTTAGAAATAGAGTGGTACTATGGCTGTGACAAAAGTGGGAGAAAGGGACCCATTATGTTTGTTAGAATTAGGTGCTTTTCTTCAGCTATATGAAATTTTATACACATTGAGGAGTGAATTCTCAGACCCTTACATGGAGTTCAGAGTGGAAATCCCCCTTTCCCTTAAAATTTCTGCAGTAAGCTAAACACAATTAGTTATGATAAGGGACCTTTACATCACCTCCTAAACTACTGGATTTTAGAAGTCAGACTACAAGCATCAGAGAATCTCATGAATAATTTATAGATCTGTATTCTCAGAACAAATTACTATTCAAATTTTCAATTAATACTTCAGGGGACACATGAATACCATAATACTGTATTACTCTTTTTCCATTTCTTAGGACACTATTTACTGATGGTTATTAGTGCACTTGACATAAAGTGAATTTAAGGAATTGCCCTAGTCCCTCTTCATATATTTTTAATTCCAGATGCAAATTAACACATAGTTATAAATGATTCATTAGTTCCCAACTGTTTAACATAGTATTGTGTGTACTCTATGCATAAAGGAAGTAATAGCAGAATAAGAAGAGAGAATTCTTGCTCTTGAGATGGGTTATCATACTGCGTGGTTCTTTGTATTATAGGAACCAGTTTGTTTGGCTTTCATTTACAAGCTCAAATAAATTACTATAAAGCCAGTTAGTAAGCCAATATGCTTTAATCCATAAAAGATCTGTGTGTTTGCAAACCAAATTATTTTAGGAGAAAAGTAACATGCAGAGATAAGTATTAACTTTCTTGGCAAACTACATGTTTATGGACTAAATTAGATTAGCAAATGTTTCTTTTGCAAAAGCATTCAATGTGCCAGAAGTATGTCTACAGCTGCCCTCCAAAAGAATACTACACAATAATTTACATATTATTAATTGAAATTACTAAAATAGCTCTAAGACTTTCTGCTAAATATCTTAAATTAGATCTTGTTCTATTGACATCAATGGGATTATTTACATTAGCAAAATTTAAATATGTGCATAAGTGCTTGTAGGATTCGGGCCTTAGATACAAACATTTCTCCAGGTAAATGTAATCAGCCTATCCACTTTCCTAAACTAAACAAATCTGCAAATAAATATTTCTATGAAAACATATATAAAAGGTAATAGCTGGTGTGTTTTCTAAACTTTATCATTTAGTGCAATAAACTATACAGTACAGTATGAAGTATAACTCTATGCTCTAAAACAATTAGAAAACAGAACTCCCAAAATATAACCACTTGTAAACAATTGATGTGTTCCTGTGGAAACAACTGAAGATTTATTGTATATTCTAGTGCAAGGCAAAAGTGATTTTCATTAGTACATTTCCTGTTTGCGATTATAAATGTCTGAATCGTGGTTATCCGTATGTGAGCAGTTCACAGAAATGGGCAAAAATGGCCTTGAGTCTTGTCACCCTTTATCAGCTATTTATCTAAATTCAGTTGTTGAGAGGAATGCAGCCATGGATCTCTCTGCATCCTGTGCGACAGAGGCAATGTTTTTAACTTGACAACATTGCACAGTTTTTTTTAGGCAAGCCAATGGATATCTGCATGAAAGATAATTTAGAAACACCTAAGAAAGAAATGTTAGAGTAATCAGATACTAATTAACCTGCTTATGTTCCTGGATGTTTAGTTATCCAACAAAAGGACAAAAAGTTCCAGTGTCCATACTGTCAATGTCTCTAATATAGAGACCCATTGTTAGAATCCTGGTGGTAAGGGTTCCATCTTAAATTCCCATTTAATTTTGTATTGTTGTTTCATTTATTTATATTCTGATAGTACTTGTTGGATGTTGTGAAAAGAGCAAGACACATCATATAAATGATTGGGGGTGGAAGTGCTGTTGAAAAGGATCTGAGGGTTATTATAGTGGATCACAAATTGAATGAGTCAACAATGTGATGTAGTTGCAAAAAAAGCTAATATTGTGGGGTGTGTTTTGTCTCACAAAACATCCAACAGATACTAGTGCTACACACACACACACACACACACACACACTGCTGTTCTGGTGGCTTATGAAACACAGAAGACAGTGAGGACCACAGTAGAGGGCTCTCAAACTATTTAAAGGGATACTACTTTATTCTATACACTAGCTAAAGATGCCAATCAAGATTGGGAACCTGTGCATTGGGTACAAGCACATAAGAAAATGCAATTCCTGCTGCAAAGAACTTGCAATTTAAATTGCAACCTAATGCACCAAAGGATTGTAACAAACAAAGAATAGGCTGGAAATGGGAGAGGCAAATCTGTATAAGAATTATTACTCAGGCCCTCACCATTCCAAACACTTGCTTGCAACATTTATACCACAGTGTTTTCCCTGTAAATCACATAAGCTACCTAAAATGTGTTTGGTTCATGCATCCTAAATTTAAACATCTTCTTCCACCAAATATTTTCACTTCTAAATTATGCAATATAAGGAACATGCTATCCATGTACAACAGAAGTGCCTACTTTCAAATCACCCTTAATAGCTTCATATACTGCTGTCTAATTTTACCTGGAGTCCCAGTGATGTTTATTAACTGGTGACATCTAGGACTGAACCACCTGGGGGACATTATAGGGCAGTGGTTCTCAACTGATTTTACATTGTAGGCTGCTGCAGACCCGGATCCCAGAGCTCGCGGAGCTGGGCGGCTGCTCCAGACCTGGACTCCGGAGCTCGCGGGGCTGGCTGAGAGCCCTGGAACCCTGCCACGCAGGGTGGTCTGGCAGCTCAGACCCTTCTGCACCGGGCAGCTGGGAACCCGGTGGATCCTGGGCACGCGGGCCAGCTGTTAACACACAGCTGAGCTGGGCTGCAGCTGTGTGCTAATTAGGCCACATGCAGCCCATGGGCTGCTGGTTGAGAACTGCTGTTATATGGTACGTTCTGTGATGGGCTGTTTTTATTCATACAGTACAAGTAAGAGTCATTTGGCCATATTAGGGCTCCAGTCCCATCTGTGCTCTTCAGTCCTCACTACTGATGCTGTTTTACAAACACTTCCTCTGTGTTGCCAGTTCTTGTGATTTTTATCACAAGCCTCATAATACTTAGTATTTTTATTCTTTTTGAAGCCCCAGCTCCTGGATTCATATGATTTGTGAGAATCTCAGCTTTCATTTACTCCCCCTCTCCCTTCTTCCCCCCTCTTGAAATCTGAGTTTCTAACCCATGTGAGATTGGAGAAAAAAAAGTTTGAAAATGTAAACCCTAAAAAATACAAAAGCCAAATAAAGAGAATCAACATTTTTTTTAAAAAAAAAATCTCATTTTAAAGCCATTTTCATGATTTGGGGGGAGAGGGGGCTCCTAATTCATGATTTTTGAACACTTCCATTTGGCAGTACTGCTACCTATTGTATAATTGGTATCAAGGTAAACACTTTTTTATTTTTAACAATAAGATGCTTTAGCTTATAAAATACCAAAAGTGACAGGGTTGGATAGCTCAAATACTTTGTATGTGGTGACACTTTTAGCTCCTAGGTTGTTGATTCAACTCTAGCCTAGGACAGTGATGACTAAAAGCTATTGCCAACTGATGGCCATTTGGTAGATGTAGTCCAGTCCACAGTGGCCACTCCAGGTGCTCAGATACTAGGGCAATGAGTGTGATAGAAAAGTCCTGCACAGAGAGGGTTGAAAGAAGATTGGTTGGTGTGATGTAGGGAAGCTTGCAATGCTATTGCCCATGCTATACCTGGCAAGCCAGAGGGCTTCATTTTCCAGAATTTGTTGTTACACTGAAGTGTGTCTTTCACAAATTTATACACACAAAATTTAAATATCTATTTAATTATATTTAAAATGGATTAATTGTTAAACTGCTGAGAGAAAGCATGCCAGCTAACCAGCTGTAATTGGTTTCAGCTCAATATAACATTATCATGGGTTGGTGATTAATCTGACATTGTGCTCTAAATAGAAATGACAGACACATACAACCGTCTGATAGCATTAGTAAGATGTGTGGAGCAGTAGTGTGAAGACAGATTTCTATATCTTGCCATTCCACTGAGTTGCAAGATAGCAGCCGTTTCTCTCCTTGTAAGCAATTTACTGACCAATTGCTTCTGATCAAAACACTTCATTAGGGTAAAAATCAATCATCTTAAAAGAAGGACTTCACAGACACCCCACCAGGTGAGTCACTAGCTGTGTGTGTGTGTGTGTGTGTGTGTGTGTGTGTGTGTGTGTGTGTGTGTGAGAGAGAGAGAAAATGGCCCCATCCCTAATGCAAAGCTTAAATATAAGTAAAGATTTGATATACCCTGTCAGTCAGCTTCCAGCATTGCTGATAGCTCTTAGGCCTTACCTTCACTGGGGAAAAAAGGTATGTTTTACACTAGTTCCTACCTCATACTGCAAACACAAGTGCAAACTGTCTTCTCTTCACTAGGATTTTACCTTGTTAGTTACCAGGTGTTAGCTAACATGAGGTAAAGATGCCCTCTAAAGCTTCTGTTGTTCATTTTTCACCAGTCACCACCAGTGGTGCTAATGCATCCCAAAGGCAAGTGTTGAGAACACAGGTAGGAAATCATCAAAGTGGGGTTGGGAACAAATTCTGCTTTGGAATGTGGAAGCTTAAATATGAACAAAGAAGTGGGAAGGAGGATTGGCTAACTATTTCAGGTACTAATTGCTATTAAACTCTAATGTGGTTTGAGGAGGGTGGATTTGTGTCTCCCACCTTTATTGGCTGTTTATGGATGCTTGCTTCTCCAGCGTTGTTTACTAAACACCATTTTGGGACATCTTTCAAAGCCTACCCTGAGCAGTTCCCCTTCTTCTGGACCTCCTTATAATTGACTTTCTTTGGGTCTTCAACCCCTTCCCCCCCCCCCCAAAAAAACATATGTTTTTAGTCAGAACAACAAAATAGAAATGTTTCTTAGAGAGCACAGCACTCTGCACTGATAGTGTGTAGTACTCTGAGCACAAAAACGGAGTGTTTATAAAATGGGGAGTGTGCTTAGAAACTTAAAGATGCAGGACACAGAAAACAAAAAGTGTCATAGTTTTGTAGCTAGAAACGCCACAGTGGGTTACAGTATTACATCTTGTAAATTTAGGGTTGCCAACCCTCCCGGTATCAGGCTCTCTTTCCTGGAGGCTACTAAAGCCAAACCAGGAGATTTTAGGTGCTAAAAGTCTGCCGGCCCAGTGGGGCTAAGGCAAGCTCCCTGCCTGCCCTGGCTCTACACCACTCCCGGAAGCAGCCAGCACATCCCTGTGGCCCTGGGGGAGGAGGGGGAGGATTTCTGCGCATGAGAACTGAGGCCAATGGGAGCTGTGGGGGGCAGTGCCTGCAAGCTGGGGCAGAGCATGGCACCCCCGCCCCCCCACCAAGGACTGCAGGGACAGGTCAGCCACTTCCAGGAGTGGGGCAGGGCCAGGGCAGGTAGAGAGTCTGCCTTAGCCCCATTGCACCGCCAACCGGGAGCTGCCTGAGGTAAGCGCCGCCCAGCCAGAGCCCACACCCCATCCTGCACCCCAACCCTCTGCCCCAGTGCAGAGCCCGCACCCAAATTCCCTCCCACACCCCAACCCCTTGCCCCAGCCTGTTGAAACTGAGTGAGGATGGGGGAGAGCGAGAGATGGAGGGTGGGGGGCATAGTAGGGTTATGGCTTCAGGGAAGGGGCGGGGGGGCAGGACAAGCATATTTGAGTTTGTGCAATTAGACAGTTGACAACCCTATGTAAATAACAAGAGGACATAAACTGGAGAATTTAAGAAATTCATGATTTTTGCATGCTTAGATGTTTCTGAAATGGGACTGGAAAATCAGGGGTCAGCACAAATAAATATATTTTTATAAGAGTAAAACTCAGAAAACAGATGTACCTCTTGTGGGTGAGGCTGGCTTTATTTTCTGGTTCTGAGTCAAACTCTAAACACAGTTAAAAGACATTGCCCATGCTTTCACTCCTACGTAGATTGACCAGATAGCAAGTGTGAAAAATCGGGACAGATGTGGGGGGTAATAGGCGCCTATATAAGAAAAAGCCCTGACTATCGGGACTGTCCCTATAAAATCGGGACATCTGGTCACCCTACTCCTACGGTATGGGAAACAAATACACACAAAGCTCAGACTCCTCTTTCATAAAGCTCATGGGCTCTGGCTTCTAGGCACTAGCCATCTCTAGGACATGTTCTGTTTCACTGTCTGCCTCTTTTCTCTTTTTAACCTTAGTTGGCCAGATTAAGGTAATGAGGCCAAATCTCTTGATTTACTAAATTACTGGTGAGGTTTAGCTGCTTTCTGCCAGCTTCAGGCAAACTGGAGATTGGGAGGAGGTTCTCTTCAGGAGTTCTATTCCCAGGCACCTTCCAGAGCCAGCTAGGATGAGGATTTAGTATTAATTCTAATCCCTTGGGAGTGGTAGCTGGCATTCTAGTTTATAAACCGATGGTTTATAAACATACCATCCATGCACAAGGGGAAAAAACATTGCATTCTTTTGTCCTAGAGTCATGGAAGTTATATGTGGAAAAGACCTAAAAAGTCTGTCTCCCTTTTGTCTCACCAAAAACTACTTGCATGAAAAAAATCCCCCTCTCCTCAGTGCGTGAGGGCTATTCCTACTATAGTTCTATTGGCTGCCTAGTAACATGAGGATAACATTTTAACTTAGACCAGATTTTAACTCTAGTTTCTAAAACTGTGCTGCACGCAGTTTCTTTGGCTACAGTTGCAGTTAAACAGTAGTCAGCACTGATTCAGGTAGTGATCAACGGCTCGATGTCTAGTTGGCAGCCAGTATCAAGTGGAGTGTCCCAGGGGTCAGTCCTGGGGCTGGTTTTGTTGAACATATTAATTATCTGGATGACCAGATGGATTGCACCCTCAGCAAGTTTGCAGATGACACTAAGCTGGGGGGAGCGGTAGATATGCTGGAAGGTAGGGATAGGGTCCAGAGTGACCTAGACAAATTGGAGGATTGGGCCAAAAGAAATCTGGTGAGGTTCAACAAGGACAAGTGCAGAGTCCTGCACTTAGGATGGAAGAACCCCATGCAGTGCTACAGGCTGTGGAGTGACTGGCTAAGCAGCAGTTCTGCAGAAAAGGACCTGGGGAATTACAGTCGACGAGAACTTGGATATGAGTCAACAGTGTGCCCTTGCTGCCAAGAAGGCTAATGGCATATTGGGTGCATTAGTAGGAGCATTGCCAGCAGATCGAGGGAAGTGATTATTCCCCTCTATTTGGCACTGGTGAGGCCACATCTGGAGTATTGCATCCAGTTTTGGGAACCCCACTTTAGAAAGGATGTGGACAAATTGGAGAGAGTCCAGCGGAGGGCAACAAAAATGATTAGGGGGCTTGGGCACATGACTTATGAAGAGAGGCTGAGGGAACTGGGCCTGTTTAGCCTGCAGAAGAGTGAGGGAGGATTTGATAGCAGCCTTCTATTACCTGAAGGGGGGTTCCAAAGAGAATGGAGCTAGGCTGTTCTCTGTGGTGGCAGATGACAGAACAAGGAGCAATGGTCTCAAGTTGCAATGGGGAAGGTCTAGGTTGGATATTAGGAAAAACTGTTTCACTAGGAGGGTGGTGAAGCACTGGAATGGGTTACCTAGGGAGGAGGTGGATTCTCCATCCTTAGAGGTTTTTAAGGCCCAGCTTGACAAAGCCCTGGCTGGGATGATTTATTTGGGGTTGGTCCTGCTTTGAGCAGGGATTTGGACTAGATTACCTCCTGAGGTCTCTTCCAACCCTATTCTTCTATGATTCAACTGCACCCATTGGTAACACCCAGCAAAAGCTTTTTTTTTTTCTTTTTTTTTTTTTTTCTAGTGAGGACCAGTCTTATATGTGTAGTTCGTGCATTGCCATGGCTCACTTTCAATTCAGGAACTTTTTTTTTTCTTTTTCTTTTTTTTTTAAATGAGCCAGTAGAGCGGCTAAGCTCTCTCAGCTGGAAATCACTCTGCACATGACACAGATCCTGCTTTTCCTTTTTCTCCTAAACCATTCAGAATGACCTTTATAGTCAAATGATGAAACTGTTTTGAATCTCATATTAGGCATCACAGTATCTTGGTGTATGAGGATCTTGGCATTTCAAAGTAGGATATATATTCAGTGTCTGTTTAAAAAATATGAAGTGGATGCTCTTGAAATTGTTTTCAGCCCCTTACCACCATGCATCGTTGTCATAACCCAATTCTCACCTATCCAAATTTCTTAAACATTCCAGGTCTGACTTCAAAATTAATAAGACACACCAGAGTGGGATCAGAGCACAAAGGGGAGAGATTTTCTACACACCTTCTGCCAAATTGAGAAGTTGTGTAATATTTGCTATTGTTAGATTACCTAAACTTAATTTGTTTTTGAAACTGTGGTGCACAGCAAACATCTCTGTAAGGTTGGTTCTAGGATGTGACTTAGCGGTGTGTGCCAAAATCATTCTTCTTGTTTAAATTAAACATGTAGAGTTTATGCTGCCTGGAAGTCAGGTGACTGTAATGTCATCCTTTCTTATAAAGCCATGCCAACTATCCCTTCCTTATAAAGCGCAGCCCCATGAACTCTGTGAACCTGCAATCTGGGGCAAAACTCTCTAGATTTGTAGCACGCTATGACAGCAGCCTAGAAATTCTACATCAGCTTCATTTAAATTTAAGACATGACTATTTTAATTAATGAAATATGAAAGTGAATACAACGATCAGCACAATAGTAGCTTGTTTGTTTTGATATTAAATCCAGTTATTAATATCACATTTTCAGTTTTCAATATATTGCTGGGCTATGTATTGACAATGTGTAATTACATCATGTCAGAGGTGAAGCTGAAGGCCTTTGACAGCTGAATTGGTCTTTTGTTACTTAAGGTGGTGGGGAAGCATTTTAATACTGTGGGATAAGCCTGTTAGTTGAATTCTTCTGCTAAATGATCATCAGTAAAAAGTTCACACCTCTCAGGGCTACTGTTTCAAGCCTCCTGCAGACTCAATAAAACAGCTCTGCATTAGTTTATACTTGGTTCATATTTTAAATGTTATCTTCAAACCATGAAGGATAGAAACAATTTTCTAATGAAAACTTTGATTCTGGAGTACAATTATGTGAAAAAAGGGTGGACAAAAAGTGGATGTTGTTGCAAACTCTGTGACTGCAGAGTGCAAGGGGGGCCCGTTCTAAAGATGACACCATTTCCTTACAGATGTAGGATGTTTGCATGCTTAAAAAAAACCTGAGTATTTTTAAAACGTAGTGTTAAAGGGCCAAATTCTGCCATCCAAAATAACTCTATTATCTTAATTGCAGTTACTCTGCATTTACAACAGTACAACTGAAAACAGAACTTAGTCCACAATTTGCAATAAAGAGAGAAATTATAGTCCAGAGTCTATTTTCATCAAATTTGCATATCACTTCTTTCATGTTTAACTGTGGGTTCTCCACAAATTGTCTGAAAGGAGTTGAATGAGAATTGTGCAATTGAACTTTGTATTGTTGTGTAGGGTCTTTGGGGTTCAGGGTTATACTGGTCATGTGCTTAAAGAGGCTTGGGGGAGAAGGGACTGAAATCCTACTGAACTCTAATTAAGTAGAACTTTTATTGTTGTATTTGAGCAGATTAGCCACAAGCCCAGAAATTTGCAAGTGCTGCTTAAAATTTAACATTTTTAGCAAAAAGTGATATCAGTTTGCCTTATGAATAATGAGACATCTTTTGCCTGCAGTGCAATTTCATTATGTGAATCGTTCCTCTGAGCATTGTGGCGTTCAGGTTAATGCAATCAGTTTCCAGAGAAAATTCAGTTGCTAAGGGAAACTGAGGCCCTGCCTTTGTTCCTAGGCTAATGTGAATAAAGATGGAAGTGTAGATAATGTTAGCAAAAACTGCTTTAATAGCATACTAAGCCATTGTATAAAACTGAGGCAAGGGCCGAACTTCTATAAAATATGGAAGATAAAGACAATCTTGTTTCATCAAGTGAAATCACAACCAGCAGGTCACAGACACTTTTCAATAGATGCAATACATTCAGTTGCTCTGTTTGTTGTCATTAAGTTGTCTTCCCAAGATAAAAACAGCCCTGTGTGTATTGAATCCAGGAGGGCAGTTTCTGACTCGATTGTCAGAGAAACTGATGGACTGTATACATAAAAGAGAGCATATGGCAGGGTGTGCAACTCTCAGCCAATATCCAAACGTGCTGGGAGGCAGAGGGGTCTTGGTGGAACTTAAAAACAAATATGGACCCATCCAACACCCAATAGAAAGATTCTTACTGACCTAAATGACAGTTCTTTGGGCTCCTTAGCACTCTTACATATGTGTACATTTGATACACCCACAAAAAAACAACCCCACCCCAAAACAAAAACCTACTAGAATGTGGCACAGTCAATCAGTTGGTGAATAGGCGATATAGCCTTAGGAAAGGATTGTCAGTACCACACCGTGTCAGCCTACGTCTGCTCCCATCAAGTTAATGGGAGTTTTGCCAGTGACCTCAATGGAAGCAGTTACCCCAATGCTTGCCGGTTTTGAAAATCCTCCCTCTATTGTCTCTATCATATGTACTATGTCATAGTTCTGTTTGTCTTGAGCCAGTCAGATCACCACACGGATACAAACCATTTTACAAAATATATTATTTATCTAGTATTTAAATTCTCAGTCTTGGCTAGTGAATATTTATTAAACATGCTGCTTTTACCAAACGCTTTAATTCGCTGACAATTGTTATCTACCAACCCGGCTCCACTCCCCAGAAAAAGAGAAGTAAAAGCTAAAGATGGAATCTGTTTAGAATAATTAAGCATTCACCAGCAATGAGAGGACCAAGAGACACATCACTCTCACACATCTCAAACTGCCCTGGAGTATAAGACTATATAGTTCCCCTTCTAATAAGTTGTTGGAAGCTGTCACAACATCTGAACATAAAGCCTTTGTGACAGACCTGATTGGTTACATCTGAATGATCAATGAAAGTACTATACCAGTATGTTGACCTTAACGAGACATGGAATTGGGTTTGCAGCTGCTGCCAGTGCCTTTTGTCTTGTTAGAAACCTAATTATCATCATTGCAGCTCTGACAGGTTCAGGTAAGAAGTTCTGTGGGAGCTATAATTTGGTCTCCAATTATTTTTTTGATAAACTTGTCTGCAGTTTTTGGTGGAGAGCCATAGGATGCATTTAGTTCAGTTTATATTGGTAGCAGATGACAAACTGTGTGCTCTGTGAGTTTGAGTGATCTGTAAAGTCTCTGGGCCCCACTGAAGCCAATAGGAAAACTCCCGCTGACTTCAGTAGGGTCAGGATTTGGTCCTCTATCCACCGCAGTGGTTCTCAACTAGGGTTATGCGTACCTCTGGGGATACGCAGAGATATTCCAGGGGATACATAACTCCTCTAGATATTTGCCTAGTTTTATAACAGACTACATAAAAAGCTCTAGCAAAGTCAGTTCAAACTGAAATTTCATACAGAAAATTACTTGTTTATACTGCTCTATATACTATACACTGAAATGTAAATACAATATTTGTATTCCAATTGATTTATAATTATATGGTAAAAATGAGAAAGTAAGCAATGTTTCAGTAATGTGTGCTGTGACACTTTTGTATTTTTATGTCAGATTGTGTAAGCAAGTTGTTTAAGTAAGGTGAAACTTGGGGTACGCAAGACAAATCAGACTCCTGAAAGGGTACAGTAGTCTGGAAAGTTTGAGAGCCACTGATCTACAGGATATAAGGGGCTAAATGCACCACTAGTGCAAGAGGGCACAACTCAATCGAGTTCCATTGCACTGCTTTTACCAATAGTGAACTTGACCCAATATATTGAAAAGCAAATCTGCTAGATTGCTCTGCAGGAGTTATATAATCTTCATCTGAAGGCCCATCTCTGCAGAGAATTTCAGTGTGCTCTCAGCATGTAATAGAAATTACCACCCAAACAGGCAGCAGGAATCAAACGATAGGAAAAGACATGAATATCTATCACCGACATCGTGTCTGGTTCAACAGGTGTTCTCCAGTTCAGAAGCAGCCGAATCACCAATAAGATACACACATGATCTAAAATACTTTATTTGAAGAAATTTGCCCATTTGTATGTAAGTTTTTATAAGGTTGCGATTACTTTGGAATCTGAATACTTAATTTCTGTCATAGGCCCAATCATCCCATGAGTTGCTTGCATGAAGTTACCATTAAATCTCCATTGACTTCAATAAAAGTTGTATGCATGCAACTGATAGAGTAACCAGGCACCCGATCTTTTGTTTTTCATTTCTGAGAGTTCCCAATTTGGGAAATCTCCTTTTAGCTACAAGTTACTTGTACCTGAGGCTGTGGGTGGCAGGTAATCTATATATCTCTTTTACGGCCCCAATTATGCAAAGCATTTAAGCACGGGTTTAACTTTAAATATGAGTGTGTAGTTCCAATGAAGTCTAAACCTGTTGTATTTTGAGCAGCATGATATAAAGATGTGCGTGTGTGTGTGTCCATGTATATGTAATATTTCCATTTGGGTACCTCATCTGGATATGTTAGTATGTTCTATTTATACTTCGGTGCTATTTTTGTTTGTTTTTGTTGTTGTTTTTTATTGAAGGACATTTCATTTCTTTTTCGTCCAAAGAGAGTGCAATCCCTAGAGCTTAGTGGTTGTTTTCTTATGTCTTATCCTTTCTAGGGTTTTGTAGGCATGAAATTTGTTTATGCTTCTGTGCTGTTTATTTCTATGGTCAGGGAAAAAGCAGGGCAGAGTCTATTGCAATGTATGTATCTTTTGATACTTTTATTCTGCAGCCTGTGTCCCAGAAAATCAGGAATGCTGCTTAGGCTTACCAGGCACTGTGGGGGTTTTGTTTTTGTCTTGTCTGTTATGGTATCTTACTTTATTATTGACTCCCCCTATAATCACTTCTCAAAGCACGTACACAAGCTGTTTTGTATTGTCAGATAAATATTTTGTGGTACTGTTTGTCCTCCGCACCCATTTTCTGCCATGAACTTGCCTTTATGAGTAGTGCATGTACCTGAAGGCAGTACTTTCCGAATCCTGTTACTTGGATTTTGACAGCTCAAGGCTTTCCAGGGCATCAGCCAGGCCGTACAACCTGCTTTGCTGGCAGCAGTAGGTGCCTGAAAAATCCTTGTTTGTTTTCTTCTATTAAATATTTTCAAGGGGCAAAGTAATATTATCAATGGGTGAGTGACCTAGTCTAAAGAGAATAAGTGATGTGATTGAAACTTGTACAGAAAAAGGGAAGATTCTGAAGATCTTTGTTTATGCAGACTGTTTTCTCACAGAGGCCTGGTCTACACTAGGCTTTTATGTCGAATTTAGCGCCGTTATATCGAATTAACCCTGCACCCGTCCACACCAGGAAGCCATTTAGTTCGACATAGAGCTCTCTTTAAATCGATTTCTGTAATCCTCCCCAACGAGAGGAGTAGCGCTAAATTCGACATGGCCATGTCGAATTAGGCTAGGTGTGGATGGAAATCGACGCTAATAGCTCCGGGAGCTATCCCACAGTGCACCACTCTGTTGACGCTCTGGACAGCAGTCCGAGCTCGGATGCTCTGACCAGCCACTCCCCCGGGAAAATTTGAATTCCTTTTCCTGTCTGGGCAGTTTGAAGCGCAGTTTCTGTTTGGACACCGTGGTGAGCTCAGCAGCAGTGGCAACGATGCAGAGCTCTCCAGCAGAGATGGCCGTGCAATCCAATAGAAAGAGGGCCCCAGCATGGACGGATCGGGAAGTCTTGGATCTCATCGCAGTGTGGGGCGATGAGTCCGTGCTTTCAGAGCTGCGCTCCAAAAGACGGAATGCAAAGATCTATGAGAAGATCTCTAAAGCCATGGCAGAGAGAGGCTACAGCCGGGATGCAACGCAGTGCCGCGTGAAAATCAAGGAGCTGAGACAAGGCTACCAGAAGACCAAAGAGGCAAACGGACGCTCTGGATCCCAGCCCCACACATCCCGTTTCTACGAGGCACTGCATTCCATCCTAGGTGCGGCCGCCACCACTACCCCACCAGTGACCGTGGACTCTGAGGATGGGATATTGTCCGCGACCGGTTCCTCAGCGGACGGGGAAGAGGAGGAAGGAGATGAGGAGGACGAGGCAGTAGACAGCGCTTACAACGCTGATTTGCCCGACAGCCAGGAGCTCTTCATCACCCTGACAGAGATCCCCTACCAACCCTCCCCAGCCGTTACCCCAGACACAGATTCAGGGGAAGGATCAAGCTGTAAGTGTTTTAAATATCTAAATATTTATTTACAACATAACTGGCGTATTTAAAATATTAACATTAGCTAAAGTGCTTTAAAACATGTAAACATTTATTTGCAACAAAACAGGAAGATTGAAAATATGAACAGTGGGTAAAGTGCTTCAAAACATGTAAACAGGAAAGTCAAACAAAAGGGGAATCAGTGCAAAGTGTATCATGATTTGTCTTTTTTTGGGCGCCTCAATATATAGTCCGAACCATTTTCAAAAAATTGCACAATGTCCGCTTCATGATTATAGTGCCCAAAACCCTGCAGTCATTTGTCCCTCCAAGGGCACCTAAGCCAGGAACTGGTCAATGTAACCGGGGATAGAGGCGAGATCCTCCGGGGAGAACTCCTCATACACCTCCTGCAGGTGTTTTTCCAGCCTCATCAGCAGGTTCCTGGGCAGGGAGAGCTTATTAGGCCCCCCGTGGTAGGACACGTTTCCCTGCCACAACGCCAGCAGGTACTCCGGGATCATGGCCTTGCACAGCAGTGCAGCAAATGGCCCCGGTTTCTGCAGGCTGTCCCGTAGCATCTTCTCCTTCTGGCTCTCGGAGACCTTCAGGAGGGTGATGTCAGGCATGACTCCCTGCTGTGAATTAGGTAGGGGAAAGTTAGTATTGGGACTGCTTGCTCGTCCCTTTACAGAACTGCAACCGCCGGTTTACAGCCACGCGGTTTACAGCCGCGAGGGGGTGGGACAGGGCCAGAGTTCATGCTTGCAGGATTGCTGCCAGCAGAGACTCGCATTGCTTTCTATGTGAAAGGAGGCCAGTGCCACTCTTAAAGTTTTAAGCGGCCACAAGTCTACGGCTTACCATGTTTGCCATCTAGACAAAGTCCGGTGTCCTGCCCTGCTCCTCAGCTCGCCACAGCAAGACCGCAGGCACTGTAGGCGAGGGCCGAAAATTCGACCTTGTCCTCAGTGCGCGTGTGATAGGTGCTCTGCATGGTCTTGTTCACGGAGCAAGACTATGTTCTCTGTTCACAGATACATTGCTCTGTCTCAGGAATTCACTCCCTTTTTCCAATTCCCACAGCCACATCTGCCCAGAGGCTAGCGCACATTAGGAGGAGGAAGAAGAGGACACGGGAAGACATGTTTGCTGAACTAATGGAATGCTCCCGAGCACAGGCAGCCCAGCAGACACAGTGGAGGGAGAACTTGTCCCAAATGCACCGGGCAAACATGGAACGGGAGGAGAGGTGGCGACAGGAGGACAGGCAGGCTACTCAAACGCTGCTTGGACTAATGAGGGAGCAAACGGACACGCTCCGCCGCCTTGTGGATGTTCTGCAGGACCGGAGGCAGGAGGAGAGAGCCCCGCTGCAGTCTCTCTGTAACTGCCCTGCCCCGCCACCAAGTCCCATACCCCCCTCACCCAAAGTCCAAACACGGAGGGGTGGAAGGGGCCGTGAAAAATTTCACTCCACCCCTGCGGACTGCTCTACCACTAGAAGGCTCTCATTCCCCAAAATTTGAAAAGTCCTTTCCTACCCGCCTCACACAAGACCCCGTCCAAGTTTCACCCCCCCGTTCCATGTGCGGTTGTTAATAAAGAATACGTTTCTGTTCATTTCTGTTTCCATCCTCTTCTTTTGGAGGGGAGTCTGTCTGAAGGGGGGGGAAGGGGCTTGGTCATTGGACAGGACAGTCACCTTTAGCAGGGGGCAGGTGCAGCAGCAGGGCACATATACAGTGCAGTGACTAGTTATCCTGGTTAGTCTGGGAGGTGGTTTTCATGTTTTGTGTGGTGGGGGCGGTGGTGTTGCTCTCTGACTTGGTGGCGGGGGAGGGCAGTTACAGATCTTATGCAGCGGTCCTTACCCTGCATCACAGAGCCGCGCAGCAGGGGATCTGTAACCCTCCTCCCCCTGCAAGACAGTCACATAGCCGACATATACACGCAGTCCCGGCCAGGAGGGCTGGCAGGCTCCGTTGAAACAACCAGTCCACCACCGCGGAGCCTGTCATTCCTGGAGTTTAGAAGCATCATTTGCATCACAACCCTAAACCCGCCCCCCGCCACAGTCTGCGTCCCAGGTTTAAAACATTCCCGCGAAAACAGTAATAAAGACAACGGTGTCCATGAACAAAACAGAACAGATTTTATTTTTTGGGAAGGGGGCGAAGGGGGTATGTAAGTGGAGAGGATAGTCGACGGCAACTGGGTAAAGAAACGGGGGCAAGTTCTGCCTCTGTGTCCACAAACTTAAAAGTCACTGGGTACCCTGCTCAGCCTTGAAACTGGCTTTCAAAGCCTCCCGGATGCACAGCGCGTCCCGCTGGGCTCTTCTAATCGCCCGGCTGTCTGGCTGGGCGTAATCAGCAGCCAGGCTATTTGCCTCAACCTCCCACCCCGCCATAAAGGTCTCCCCCTTGCTCTCACACAGATTGTGGAGCACACAGCAAGCTGCAATAACGATGGGGATATTGGTTTCGCTGAGATCACAGCGAGTGAGTAAGCTTCTCCATCTCCCTTTGAGACGGCCAAAAGCACACTCCACCACCATTCTGCACTTGCTCAGCCGGTAGTTGAAGAGTTCTTTTTCTGTGTCCAGGGCGCCAGTATAGGGCTTCATGAGCCAGGGCATTAGCGGGTAGGCTGGGTCCCCGAGGATCACTGTAGGCATCTCCACATCCCCAACAGTTATCTTGTGGTCCGGGAAGTAAATACCTTCCTGCAGCCGTCTAAACAGACCAGAGTTCCTGAACACGCGAGCGTCATGAACCTTGCCCGGCCATCCGACGTAGATGTTTGTAAACCGTCCCCGATGGTCCACCAGTGCTTGCAGCACCATTGAAAAGTAGCCCTTTCTATTGATGTACTGGCTGGCCTGGTGGCCCGGTCCCAGGATAGGGATGTGAGTCCCATCTATAGCCCCACCGCAGTTTGGGAATCCCATCGCGGCGAAGCCATCTATGATGGCCTGCGCGTTTCCCAGAGTCACTACCTTTGACAGCAGTACCTTGACGATTGCCTTGGCTACTTGCATGACAACAACCCCCACGGTAGATTTGCCCACGCCAAAGTGGTTCGCGACTGACCGGTAGCTGTCCGGCGTTGCAAGCTTCCAGAGGGCTATGGCCACTCGCTTCTGGACAGTCAGGGCTGCTTGCATGCGGGTGTCCTTGCGCTTCAGGGCAGGGGACAGCAAGTCACAAAGTTCCAGGAAAGTCCCCTTCCGCATGCGAAAGTTTCGCAGCCACTGGGATTCATCCCAGACCTGAAGCACTATGCGGTCCCACCAGTCCGTGCTTGTTTCCCGGGCCCAGAATCGCCGTTCAACAAAATCCACATGCCCCATTGCCACCGTGATGTCCTGGGCGCTGGGGCTCGTGGTTTCTGACAGCTCTGTGCTACTCTCCGACTTCAGGCCCTCACGGCGGTGCCGTAGCCTCCTCGCCTGATTTCTCTGCATCTGCCTGTGGGAAAGGTGTATGATAAGGTGCGAGGCGTTGAGAACGGCCACAACTGCAGCGATGGTCGCAGCGGGATCCATGATCGCAGTGCTGTGGCGTCCGCGCTGTCACTGATCAAAAAGTGCGCGAACTGATTTCCCGCCGGCGCTTTCAGGGAGGGAGGCAGGGCGGTAGTGACTGACGGATGACGACAGTTACCCAAAAGCACCCTCGCCACATTTTTTTACCCAGAAGGCATTGGGGGCTCGACCCAGAATTCCAATGGGCAGCGGGGACTGCGGGAACTGTGGGATAGCTGCCCACAGTGCACTGCTTCCAATGTCGACGCTTTCCCTGGTAGTGTGGACTGACAAAGTCGAATTACTGTCCTTAGTGTAGACACACACGTTCGACTTTCTAATATCGATTGCACATATTCGATTTAACTAAAATCGAACTACTCTCGTAGTGTAGACATACCCTGACTCCTTTGTTAAATGATCTGACCATCTGTGATTTTTCAAAAGCATGTTTGCTACATTTGACACACTAAATTTTCAAAAAATGACCACCTATGCTACCCTTCCAAAGGCTAATTTTTACAGGTAAATCATGTCTAAATGGGTATTTGCATGGGCATGTACCTATTTTGTGTGTTCCAATGCCCATCTTACTCCCATAAAGGTAGCTTTTGCAGTTCTAATCACAAATCTTAAATGTCTTGGGGATAGTCTTTAAGGCCCACAATGAGCAAGAGCCTGGGCAGCTCACAGATGATCTCTTTCAGTCCCCCATGACAAGTGTGAGCGTTAGCGCTTGCTACTGAAGGAGTGTAGGGACAGGCCTCAAGCTTTGGAACTCTTTACAGCCAGAGATCAGAATGCTCATACGTTTTTAGCTTCACACAATGTGTGAAGCATGTCATCTTGCAAGTTTTCCCTCAATATCTGTGGCAGCAGAATGGCCAACATCTGTCCTGAAACCAAACTTCCAGCCCACTCAATTATGCAGAGGAAAGAATGAAGGGAGGGGCTCTCTCCTTTTGCACACTTTTTATTAATAATTAGCAGTATAATATCAGTGATGGATATACAGACAGAGATGTTGTTTATAATACACCTCTACCTCGATATAACGCTGTCCTCGGGAGCCAAAAAATCTTACCGCGTTATAGGTGAATCCGCATTATATCGAACTTACTTTGATCCACCGGAGTGCGCAGCTCCCCCCCCGCCCCAGTCACTGCTTTACCGCATTATATCTGAATTCATGTTATATCGGGTTGCGTTATATCGGGGTAGAGGTGTATATGGGCACCTAGTGTGTGTGTGTGTGTGTGTTACCTGTTAATGGCTGCAGCATTTTAATTCTCAACTCTATCTTTGTTTACTGTTAGTAGTTAATAAAGTCCTGTAAGTGGAACCTTTTTCATGCAATTAGGAAGAAAATCTTAACCTAAAGAAGATGCACTTAATGAAGCTGGGAGCACAAGATATATTAGTAATGGCAATGAAAAAATATTATGGTGTGCCAGAACTTTACTGAAAATCCACTGAATCCCGCTTACATTCTCTTTTGCTAGCTGCTAAGATGCAAAATTAAGCATTTTTTTCATTGACTACTGTGCTTTACTCCATAGATTACAAACCATAAAAACATTACTTGAATTTCCACATGAAATTCTAAAGGAAGATATGGACTTAATAGATTAGAAAAATGGCCTCTGAGTAGATAGACTATAGGTAGAAAGATACACCCAGGGCCGGCTCTAGGTTTTTTGCCGACCCAAGCAAAAAAATTGTGGCTGCCCCCACCTCAGCCCTGGGTTCTCCCTCCCCCCCCCCCCGCACACCCTGCCGCCCCAGCTCTGGGCCTCCCCCCACCCGCACCCCGTGCTGCCCAGCTCTGGGCTCCCCCCTTCCCCCCCATCAGTGCCCCCCACACACACCCTGCCGCCCCAGCCCTGGGCTCTCCCTCCCCCCCCCACCTGCACCCTCCTTCCGCCCCAGCCCTGGGTCACTGGTAACTTGCTCCCAGGGCGGGTCATTCAGCAGGAATTTTGGATGTGCACAGAACACAGACAGGATTGGTTCCCATATGGTTACAGAACTGCAGTAAAGTGGAACAATTTTCAGCTTGTGTGATTGGAGGATATCTGGATGCATATTATAAGACTGTCCTCCATAATTGAGGAAAAGTTGAGGTGCCTTTATTATTCTTTTGTTCCACTCTTTGTTTCTATGGGGAATTTGCCAATGCAATATCACTGTCTTCCTTTTAAACAAATAAAACTAAAAAAAAAAAAGGCAATGGCTGTTGAAAATAGCAATTCCAGTCCTAAAAACCACTGGGAAGCATTTCTTGCTCAATTTTATCCTACTTTTTCTACAGCAAGTTACAGTGGATCAGTATATTTGATTTGGGAGAAATGAAGTAACAGCTGCTCAAATTGAGCTTGAGCACTCCTGAATTTTGAGGTGTTCAAATCTGGAAGGCAGATGCTAGATTCCCTTTCTGAATATTAGCTAAATCTGGAAAGGAAAAGTCAATTTCTGCTTGCATGGCTCAGAAGTGGAAATCCTCCTACGTGCTGTATCTAAAGCTGCCCAGGTCCAGTAGAGCCTCCCCTCCCTTACTTTTCATTTTAAATTCTAGTGGGATCCACGTACCTCCCTTGCTAGGCTTCAGATAGAGAGGGGCACTGTCCATTTAGTCCACCCAATTCTTTCTTTGGGGGCTGCAAGGTGAGGTCACACCAGTATCCCTAATCCAGTCTGAGGATGTCTTCTGAAGGGGATATCTGGACCAAAGCCTTCTACTCCTTGGGTATACTTGTTCCCCATTCACAGTGCCACCCCGCTCTAGCAGTGAGCTCTCCATTCACAGCAAGCTGCAGCATGAGGTTTCAGGTACCATACTCCCTTCCCCTCCCTTTCCTGTTGATAGTGGCCAAGAGAATGCTGGGAAATGTAGTTCTTTCCCTGCTCCAGGGCTGGCTCTATAGGCAGGGAGCTAACCAAAGCCCCCTGTTGGTTCTCAGCTCCCAGGCTGGATCTCTGCCGGCTGCTGCCCCTGCAAATGGGCTGCCTCAAGCACCTGCTTGCTTTGCTGGTGCCTAAAGCCGCCCCTGGATTCACCATCTGAAGTGTGGTCATTGCCACGCTTGTGTATGTGAATATTTTATGTGCTGTCTTCCCCCTCTTCCTTCCCCTCCCCCCCAAAAAAATGGAAACCATAGTAGCTGTGCTATGCAATGAAGTACACAACAGCAATGCAAAGTTTTCAGAAAAAGACAGATATAATAACATGAAACTCATTTCTTAACAAGCTGTTCTAATTTTAATTATTACAGTTGCCAGAGAGAGGCTAAACGTGCTAGAAACATTCCAGTCTACCCAAACATGGGTGGTGGTCACAAGCTCATGGGCACAGCAGTTCATTTGCTGCCTGTGTCTGTTACTACCTGCTATGAAACCTGGCATGTGTTTGCCCTCGTGCTCAGAACTGCCACCCTAAAAACTGTACTTCCAAGAATGACATTCATAAACTACTTAGCTGAGAATGTTGATTGGCCAGTGCTGTGACAGACTCACTGGTAGAATAGACCCCTGCACCACAAAGGTTAGATTAACATAGGTACACAGGCATTTTAGTGTACATGAGGCCATTCAACATCATTCATGCAATTCACTTTTGCAGTTCGTTAGATCATTTTTGTTTTAAATATTTGCCACATGAAAAGACTGTGCAGCAGGGTGCGTAGTGTAAAATACAGCAGGAGCATTATGCAAACTTAAACTGACATATAGCCAGGCCTGCCATCAATGTGCCATGCTGCTACATGCTCAGAGCTTGACCCTCCAAGTTGCTGAATACTTCCCGTAAGGTGCTGAACTCCCTCAGCTCTTATTAACTTCATTGGGAGTTGATGTTGCTCAGCACCTTATACAACATCAGAATGGCCAGATTCTATGAATGAGTATAAAACAATAGAGACTTGATCCCTTCAATGTAGAGAAGTGTGGGTTCTAATCTACTCAGTGTTTGAATTTAATTATTGTGAAAAATGCTGAAGTACATTCAGAAGTGTTGATGTATCATGAATGTTTGAAAAACTGCCAGAATAGTATTTTACAATAATCATGAGGTGGTGGTTATAGAGGCCTTCATGATTGCTCTGTTTAAAAGCCTACATTGCCATGGACTTCTATCTCAACCATAAAAATTGACACTGGACTGAAACATGGTTTAGTGTCTCACTAAAGCAGCGGATTCATTTAGAATAGCAAGTACTGCAGGTGTGTAGGAAAGGCTTTGTAACAAAAGTCTTAAAGGATTACAGTAGATTTCACGTGGGTGGCAGCCACAGTGACATGATCTGTAATGACTGACAGAATCAGCACAATCTGTTACTTCAGAAAGTATGTGCATCTTTCATGTTGGGTGCAGATATGGCTTAGAGCTGTCCCTATGCACCATGGGGAGGAAAAGCCTGGCACTTACACAGTTGGGTCCTCAATTAGATTTTTTTTTGTTCAGTACGTCGGAAGCCACCCAGGCTTCAGACCATTTTCTGTGAACGTCCTTATCTTCTGTGAGGAGGGCTGTGGCATGAGACCAGAAAGATTTTCTTGATTTTTTTTTTAGTTGGTGGCCAGGGTGTGTATTCTAGGTCATGGTGGAGCAGTAGTGAGGTATTTGCCATAATCTTTATGTTCTCCCTAACTGTCACAGCATCTCATTGGATGTGCATACTTACTCCATAGATGGAAAGTGAGGGACTCGCTGGACTGCAGCATGGAAAACATGGCTACCTCTCTGCTCTAGACTGAGTAAGAGACCAGTTGTGGTCATGCTGTTGCTTTCACTGTTCTACTATTGCCATACGAAAGATTACTTCAGTAACCCAATTACAGTCTAGAGTCAAGAAACCATGGACTAACCAATTTCCTACAGAGTACTGACTCTCAAAGATCTCTTATAGCCTTTGGCAATAAAATATGTTGCGAAAAATTCATAGACATTTATAGGCTAGATTGCAGCAACATATTCACATTGGTGATCATTACACCAAAAGCCTTGTGACCCGAAGCTCTAGAGGGGAAGGAACTTTCTGCCTCACCTATTGATGAACAGAGGAGAGTGTGGCTAGAGAGATTTATTTGCATAGGCTTTCTACCCAGAATTCCTTAAGTGACATTTTCTGAATCACCATAACTGTACACAAACCAAGAAATTGTTGGGTATTAGAACTGAACTGAAAAAAAAAAAAAAGACGGGAAAAGGATTCCTAATTTGTGGTAAAGACTCTGCTCAAGGGCTCTATAGTTAAGCTAGAAAGAATTTGATTTTTATTGGTAAATGTTAAGTAACATTCACTTCACCATCCACACACAAACTGATTTAAAAAAAAATTCTATCGATAATAGAAATTTACAGGTAGGCAAAGTTTTTTTAAAAATTGCTCAAGAATGTATTGGAATTTGATTTAAGGATACTTGCTTTGTATATTTTTGACATGTGAAGTTTACAATTTGTGTTTTAACAGTTACAAAGCTTTAATTTGTTGAAATTCAACATCTATTGACATTAGTTATCTGACCTCCCAATAATTTCTGCAACTGTGGAAAATTTAAATCAATAAAAATAGGAAAAAAGCATTAAAATCATCATTTTTCACAACTGTGAATTTAAATGGATAAACATAGAAAAAATTATCTAAAATAAATATTGATATCTATTAATTATGCTAAAAAATTCTGCCAAGCTTATCTATATGCTACTGGTTCCCTTCCGTGGAGGATCCTGCACTATTGGGAGGACTGTGGTGGGAGATGGTATAGAGAGAGGGCACTTTGCTGAAGCCACAGAGGACAGTAACGGAGTAGGGTGAGCTCTGGGGAGGCCTCTCCTACACTCATTAAATAAAGCTGAAATTCCTATGGCTAGGCTGGGTGGTGGAGGCTCAAGACAGGACCAGGCAGCACTTCCAAATAGACTAAAGACAAGCCTGCCTGAGTGCACCTCAGGATTCTGGGACTATGCTATGCACTGACACCAAACTGTGTGAATGAGCTTTGGTGGATGGGGAAAGTGGAAGTGATGTGATAAAGGACATTTGCCTATTAGATGTTTGTGACAGCAGGTGGAGTTAATGGAGTATGATCAAAGTTACTATGGGGAAATGTTTTACATATCATTCATATAGATTGTTGCTGTATCTTTTTCCCCCCAATAAAATTTTCTTTGTTTCATACTCAGACACTGTGCTTGCAAATGGGGAAGCTATTGCCTATTAAGGGTGTCATGGGAGGGTATTTAGTGACTGCAGAAATTCTGCATGGGCACTTGGGCCAGTGGTATTTGTTAGGTAGGTGTTCCTCTTAAAACTATCTGAACCTAGCCTTTGTGGCTGCTGATGACAACAGGCAGAAGGGTTACATAATAAGGAGCTCTAAAGTGCTCTTTGATATGTCTTGTATATTTAGATTAGTAATGTATGTCTTTCTCTCACACATCTGATTCTACCACCAGGAAAAAAAAAATAACGTAAGTGTCTCAAAGGTTCCCACAAAAATCATTTTCTTCTATTTCCTTTTTCCCTTAAAAAAAAAATCACAATCTCAAGAAATTAAACTTAAAAAAAATTAATGTTAAGTGCTTTGCATAAAACTAGAAATGCAATTAAATTCCGAGTTGAGGCTGAATTTCCATCAGCTCTGTGTGCGTGGGTATTGTAGGCTTTTCCAAACAGTGGGTGGTGAGTTTTTCATATCATATGTGCTGCTGTACCTCTACAAGGGGGTGGTTTAAAGTAGGAGTCTAAAATGGTTATGTAAAAATTACTCCTTCCTTATCAAATCTGTTCTTTGTGTTACCCAGTCATCTCTGCTTGCTTTAGTGATACAAATACATTTTTTCCTACTTTTTACTCCCATCATCCCTGCAGAACTAATGCTACTCTGGGAGGGTAAAATTAATTGAAATGTTTTTGGCTCACATAATAAAATTGTTAACTAAATTCCAATTGCATTGATACCTGTACAAAGCCATTAACTTCAAATTATACCCTCAGTTACATCTATGCTGTTCCACTAAAGCAATAGGTAATTCAGGGCACAGTCTAAAGACAATGAGGTTGCAAACTGAACTGAGAGAAGCATTTGGCCTACAGAATCTTTGGCCCAGATTCACAAAGGTGCTTATGTTTTGGAATGCTCAGTGTCGTGATTCCTAACTTTTAGACATCTAGAAAACCACAGTCATGACACTTATTCATCAAGCCTGAATTAGGTACCTATGCTTTCTACACAATGAATGGGCAGAGAGAGCAGCCTCACAATGTGAACCATAACAGCCAGCATGCTAGGTGCAGAGCCTCCTAAACTAGCCAATGGGAGATGTCCATGGCAGGTTGGCAAAGCCCTGCCCCTCACAGAAAGGTGCTTATCTCTGCTAGCAATCCATGAACCAGAACCCGTCTCCTGGAGTCAGAAAGTTTAGGTGCCTAAGCTGTTTTTTGTTGTTGTTTTTGTTTTTGTTTGTTTTTGTTTTTCAGGAATGAGTTAGATGCCCGCCTCGCTCCACACAAAAATGGATGGAGGAGCTGGTGATGGGGCCCACCTTTATAACTTTCATTCCAGTGGTTAGAGCACTCACCTTGGATGTGGGAGACCCTTCTGGCAGAGAGGGGGAGAGTTGATTCTGGGTCTCCCACGTCCCAGGTGAGTGATCTAAAGACCTGGGATGAAAGTTTAAAAGGTGAGCTCCACGACCACCAGCTCCTCCTCCAGATTTTAAAGGAGAGCTGATCAGGGAGGCAGCCTCTGAGTACGCCTACTGGATTGGACCCTTCATGCAACACTGGGGGCAAATGCCTCTCCTCCCTGGGTTCATGATTCACTCTGGAACTTAGGTGGGAGATAAACAACTGGATGCCTAGAATGAAGCATCAAGAGAATTTCTTCCTTGAAAATTTAGGCACTAAGTGAGTTTAGGCACCTACAGGTTCAGCAGGAGTTCTGTGGATTGCAGTAGAGCCTAAACATGAGCGTCACACAGACCCCAGGTTAGGCATGTAAATAAGTACCTTTGTGGGATCCCACTATTTGTAACTAGTTATCATGCAAGATTTAGAGAGATCACAACTTTGTTTTCAGACCCCAAGGTGAGTATGCAGAGTCGGCAGTTAGGAAAATCATCCTTTTACTGGTAAACTGAGCAAAGTTGATAGGAAAATCAGTGAGACACAGTAAATGCAGAACCCCACTATGCAGTTCTTACAGAGCCACTTCTCACAGTAAAACTCTTCTGTGAGTGGTTCCAATCTTCTGTCAAAATGTCCTTGTCTTTATCTGACAGATTCTTGATTAATTTAATTATTTTTATTGTGATGGTAGTTTAATATTTTACTAAGGAGCTACAGCTTTTAACAGTGGTTGTGGTCAATTTTCATTAAAATTTTAATAACTTAAAAGAGGCTCTTATTATCTCGTTTCTTGTACAATGATAAATTCATCCCTAGGTATGTTTTAAGCTTGTCAGGTTTTAGCTATCTTACAGCTTTTCGTAGCACTACTAGTACAAATGATCTCATTCTCTCGACTTGATGATAATGGAATCCTTTTTATAACTTGAAAGGCAGCTGCTTATTGATAGGGTGGTTAAAATTAACAGCAGCACAAGCGGTTACCACTGTGTTGGCATTGCCTTATCCTGTAGCACCAAGCAAATAGAATGGAAACGGTGCAAGAATTGCTATTGAATAAGGTCATCTATGAGGCTGCCTCTCATTCAACCTTTAGAGACCTAGTCTTACAGTGTTTTATTTTAGAACAAAGTCTGTATTGATTATTGTATATAACTTCAAAACGATTCATCTCATCCTAAGGCAGAAAACAAGGCAAAAATGCCTGTTAGACCACGCAGTCCCATGTTCACAGAACAAATACAGTATAGGCAGCAGGTGTCCATGCAGCACCCTCCAGAACAGCAGGAACCAAAGATAAGTTGTTTGGTGTCTATGGCCTTTCTTCTGAGAGAGGAGAGCTGAGCAGTGCCAGCTATGGTAGTGGTTTTGGTAAAGGGGTCCACTAGGATCTGGGTTGAAACCACTCACTCCTCTTTCAAATCCACCAGGGTTCAGTGATCATACCTCTTAGTCACTGCTGACTTGGGCTGGATTTGTGCTGACAACCTAGATGGGAGAGGGTCAATAACCTGTTACCAATCCTTCAAGCCAATTCTACAATTCATTTTAAAGTGATTCTCCTAAGAATTTACAAATCCAGGAGCTTGTCAAATAAGGGAAGGCAAATGGGTACGCTTCTGTATTTACCCTGAGTTTCAAGAAATGAATAAAACATATGTACCAATGTAAAGCTGTAAAGTGAGGAAAAAGAAGGCACTTAATGGTTGATAGCATGTTTCTATTGCTCTGACCCATTACAACAGCATTTCCCTCATTTCCACCAACTGTCTTGGAAAATGGATGTTAAGTGCATCTTCAGACATCTATCCACAGTGTTTTACTGCCTAAGTTTCTACATTTTATGCCCACCACTGTGGTATCTTAGTTGACGTGAAATTGTGAAAGGCAAATTTGACACTGCACTCCTCTAGGATTACTGAGGGGAGTAAATTAATTATGGGACTTGGAGATCAAATAAAAGGAAATCATTGATTGGTCTTGTTCTTACTATGCTGAGAGCGAGAAATTATAGATGAGGTTAATGGTGCACTTCAATTAGGAAAATTCTGTGTTCAACAAGAAATTTGAGAAGATGATAAAATCAATTAACAGTGGGGTATGAAGACTCTAGGGCTATTGAGGGTACATTAGAAGCACTACAGAAGCCCAGTTATGGTGCTGTAGCTATGCTGCTGTAGTGTTGACACTTCCCACGCTGATGGAAAAACCCCTTCAGTCAATGTAGTTACTCCACCTTTCCAAGAGGTGGTAGCTAAGTCAGTGGAAGAATCCTTCCATTGACCCAGCCATGTCTACACCAGGGTTAAGTTGACCTAGCTATGATGCTCAAGGTGTGAACATTTTTCACAGCCATGAGCAAGGTAGCTAGGTAGACCTACATTTTTAGTGTAGACCAGGCCCAAGTCCCTCCAAGTTGCAGAGGTCAAGGGCCACAACACATACTAATATTTTTAAAAATCTGACCTCTAGGGAAGAACCTGAACCTCAGGGATTGTCTTCCAGAATATGATTTCTCAACGTTTGTAGTTTAACTTTTATATGGTAAGCTAGACCGACAGCTTGGGCTCCCAACTAGCATTTGTTTAAGTGGGACATATCATTCTACCTTCTGCTGGAGGTAAGCACATTAGAAGTGAAGAAGCTCCCTGAGTGGCTTTCCCCTCCTCTCCAAAACTGCCTAAAACAGACAGAAATTTTTCATAGACTATAAATCATTAATGTTCATGTGATCTCAAAGAAATGACAATGTCACTTACTTTATCAGTAGATCTTCACTGAGTATCTTCTTATTAAGATGCAAAATGGAAATTATATTGCAAAAATGTGAGGAAAGTTGTACCATTTGGGGTATACTTAATGGGTATAATGCACTGAAAGGTGACAGGAGTGATACCCAATCCAAAAGCTGCATTCCTGCCTAGAGTTCTTGTGCTATTTAATGTTATTTCAGAATGTATCATAAAGACAGTTTTAGAATACTTAATAAAATACAAGTATGGCTGTGTTCATACAGTGCTTGTTAAAAGATGGCTGTTGTTGGTACATTTATGCACTGGCTCTCCAGGCAGTTTTCAAAACCAGCTGTGCTGCAAGAACTGAAAGCAAATATTTTTAAATGAAGATTCAGCCTAGCTGAGGATTTTAAGAGCACAAGACAAGAGAAATCATCTTCCTTTAGCATATTAAAGGGATCAAAAAGAAATAGCCATTTGTTAGACATTCCAAGGTTTTGGGAGTAACAAGTCAGCTTTACAGATTCCATTAACACATTCAAAAAATAAGTCATCTTGAAGAACTTTTACCTGGTCTGGAATGTGGACAGAGAGAGTGTTTTTCCTGGAGAACAAATGGTTTTAAAGAAAATCAGGGGAGAAACAAGCTACTCTGGGGAATAAGAGGATGGGTGATTCCATAAAACTGACACTTTTTTCCAAAGCTTGGCGAATTCGCTACTCTCTCATTTGCCAGCCTTTAGCATCCTTGAAGATTCTTTAGATTTACAATTTAAATTTCATGTCATTGGGATACTCCCCTAAACCTGAGAAAGATCTATTTATTCAACAGGCCCACCTCAATTGACTCTTCAAAATCTTATATTTAGAGGAGAGAATACAGTATCAATATGCCTTTAACTGTTCCATCATTGTATAAAATCTCATCTCATCAGTACACTAGACCTTTGACAACCTCACTATGTAAAACTATACTAAGCTACTAGTTGTTAAAACCAGTGTACAGTGGTGGGGGAGAATGGAAGCCTTCATGGGAAAAAAATGGGGCGAAATCCTGGCCCCACTGAAGTCAATGGAATATATGCCTTTGACTTCAATGGGCGCAGAATTTCATCATAATGTTTTTGCTGTCTCACTTCTAATTTTTCACTGGTTTTCAGATTATGTGGAAAAGTCTGTTTTTGCAAAGAAGTAAAACTTACCTCAGGATCAAAAACATGCAACTCTGCTTTTTAAATCTATTTTGGATATTTGGAAGGTGCCTATTGCTACAATAGCTATTTATTCACTCATTAGTATTTGGGAAGTAAAAAATGGTAGTTTCAGGTAGTTTTACGAATCTGCTACCAACAGAGAGAGAAGATGTATGGAACTGTTAGTAACAAGAATTTTATTGAAGAGTTAAAATATATACTAGGTTTATTGTAAGTCAACTGATACTTTGTGCATTTGGTGGAAGTTTTGACAGAAATCAAACCATTAATAATTTGTTCTCATACCCAAAAGCATCTAATTACCTGAATGAATATCTGAGCAATAGCTCTTTCCTAGACCTTGAAATCAGAATTATAGGCTTTCAGTTTGATTTCTGAATTTTAATATATAACTTTTAAATTAAGGTATTGTAATGTGACCTCTGAACTTGACACTCCCATCTTTAGTAGATATGAACCAATCAATCCATTGCCATTTTTACTATTAACTTTTCTGAACTAAATTCTTCTGATTCTCAGGTTAGCATGTTTATATGCACATTGCCCTCTACTGCAAAGTATGTCAGACCTGTCCAAGTATGTCTAATCATGTCACTCCCTGGCAGCTACTAAGGATATATGCTATATAGCAGCTGAAGGAGATTCTCCTTCAGTTCAGGTTCTAGATTCTAGGGGCTTGTAGGATTGATTGATTGATTTTAGCAAAAGCTTCTGAACTGTGTGTATTCTGCATTATCAATTGTGAAATCCTGTGCAGCTACAATAATAAAAATCGTTGATGACTATGACTCCCGATGGGTGGAATAATTAGTGTCATTTATCTTAATTGCATATGCTATTTATTCCAGATCATATCAGGACACCCTATAGGATTCATAGTTGCACAAAGATCTTTCACATATGGACTTTCAGTTACACAAGGATTTTTTGTCTGAACCAACTATGAAAGTCTTGCACAACTTTCAAAACTCAACTGGAAAAATTCTGTTCTCAGACTGTAATGACACAGGGGACTATCAAAAGACAGCAGATAAGCTAATCAGAATGTATATTAGCATCGGTACAGTACAATAGCCCTTCATTAGACATAAATATGCCTTTTTAATTGTACAGGAGACAGCTGGTTTATTTTGAGAATAAAATGCACTAGAATCCTGTAATAGACAAATTAAACATCTCAGCATATCTTTATGTGGAAATTGGGTTGTGGGTATGATTCTTGATTAAAAATACAATTTGGCATACATTTTGAAGCTGCCTGGATAGATCTGCACCATAATCAAGTAACAGGTGAGGATTATAACTCAACTGAAAATTACTGATAGTTTCAGGCAGAGGTTTAGCCAAGCACACAATGTACATAAAAAGATCAAACTTTACAAGTAGAGAGATATGTGTGAGTATCAAGAGAGATTCTATTTGAAGTTGTTCATAGAGGACAGTAACATGAAAACTGCCACAACAGATCTTCTTGATGTTGTTTTTTGTCTGCCCTAATCTTTGCTGTTCTCGATACTAAAAACAAAGTTTTTATGGTCTCTTGCTCTTGCTGCATCACAAGGGCTCAAGTCACTCACTGCTCACCGCACAGTGAGAGACTTCATCAGAAGGACAAAAGAACATTTTATGGTGCTGGAGAATGTGATGCTAGCATAAAAAACAACTGTTTTCAGAGTTGGCAGCTCCTTTGAGCTAATTAAGTTTTGAAAAGAAAATCCTGGTAAATGAGCCCATAGGGTGGTGATTGCTGCTCTTGCACTCAGAGTCTATGGACAAAAGCTAAAGGATGAGAACAAAGGATGAAATTGAAAACCTGCAAAATGTGCTAAGCAAGTGGACCAAGTAGCTACTGAGCAAACTTATCAAAAACATCTAAACCATGGCATGTTTGCACCTAAAGGTATTTACATAGTCCTTGTGTCACCCTGCTGGTGTTCCCAGAATTGTGAATTACTATCCTTCTCAGCCCTAGCAAGTGAGAGCTTTGCTATTGCTAGGCTGTGTCCACTCCTGGACACACCAGCTTGTCTGCTCTGTGAGCAAACTCCTCAGGACTCTGCCACTCCAAACCTTGCCTAGCAGGTAAATCAGTAAACCCCAGTTCCCAAGTTCGTCAGAGAAGTCTTTCTGCAGTGCACAGCTCCCTCTTCCTGTAACGCTCTCAAAACTTTTATGAAGTTTGCTGCTCCTTTAAAAAGACATCTGAAGAAGTGAGGTTCTTACTCACGAAAGCTTATGCTCCCAATACTTCTGTTAGTCTTAAAGGTGCCACAGGACCCTCTGTTGCTTTTTACAGATTCAGACTAACACGGCTACCCCTCTGATACTTTAAAAAGACAGTACACCACAGATTATTACCTTAGAGTGATTGTTAACCCCAGTTATTTCAATCAAAGCACTGAGCTGGTTTATAGTAAAGGTAAATACATCTATTAATAAAAGGACACTGGTTTAAGTGATATCAAATATAAGGAATAAAGAGAGAAATGGTTACAAACAAACAAAAATAAGACTACACTTCTAAGACTTCAGTCTAACTTACCAAACTAAAGTCCTTTGTTCAAAGATGTCTTTCTCACCAGCCTTTCTTCCAGCATGGCTGACCAGTTTGTTAGCTGGGAACCTTCACAGAGCTCAGAGTGCTCAGTTCCCTTGTCTCCTCAGGTAAAGGATAATGTACAGGTTCAAGCCCCTTCTCTTTATAGTCTAGTAAACCTTTGAAATCTATTCTTCTGAAGGTCATCTCCAGATAAAGTTCCTTTCCCTTGCTGGGTGTAAAAGCCTTGTCTAGTGTAGACTCCATGCTGGTTCTTCCCCCAGTGGTGTGTGGGGTGTTTTGCATTACGCCAAAAAAAAGTCTCATACATCTGTAACGAGTTTAAACATTTTGTCAAAATCTGGACGGGCCAGAACAGGCTTTTCTAACAAGATTTTGTTTATCAAAACCCTCTTGATCAGCAGCCAGAACACCACTTGTTTGGCTTTATCTTTTTGGTGCAAATCTGTTATTGCAGATACAACCTTACTGAACCCATACAGAAACCAGCAGTAGTAGTTAACCAAGCCTATGAAAGATTGGACTTGCCTTTTGGTCTGAGGCACAGGCCAATTAATAATACCTGACCCTTTGAAGGGAGAAGCTGAGATTTGACCAACCCTTACCCACATCCCAAATAAGGAACTTCAGCTGCTCCAATTTTACATTTAGAGGCCTTAACATCAGACCTACATCTCAGAGAATTCACAGTACAACTCCCAAGAGTTGCTAAATATTGCAATATCATCAACATAATCTCTTGAAAAATCTTGTAATCCAGGGGTTCTCAAACTTTTTCTTTCTTAGGCCCCTCCAACATGCTATACAAACTCCATGGCCCACCTATGATACACCAGCTGTTTTTCTACATATAAAAGCCAGGGCTGGCATTAGGGGATAGCAAGCAGGACAGTTGCCCGAGGCCCCATGCCACAGGGGCCCCCACGAAGCTACATTTCATAGGCTTCAGCTTCAGTCCTGAATGGTGGTGCGCAGAGCCCTGGGCTTGAGCCCTATGCAGTGGAGCTTTGTCTTTCTGCCTTGGGCCCCAGAGAGTCTAATGCTGGCCCTGCTTGGCGAACCCCACGAAACCTGCTCGTGGCCCCCCAGGTGGCCCCAGACCTCTGGTTGAGAACCACTGTTAAAAATCCATTTAACATTTGATGAAGCCACTTTTTGGAGGCTGGTTAAACACTAATTAATCCAAAAGGTAACATTTTGAACTCCTACAGTCATATATCAATAATAAAAGCAGATCTATTTTCTGTGCATTTTCATATAAAGGTTATCTGCCAATAACCTTTCACAAGATCAAGTTTTGCTCAAAATATTTTAGCATTTAAGATATCAAGCATATCGTCACCTCTGGGCAATGGATAAGCATTTGGAACAATGACAACGTTGAATTTTCCTTACGCACTGCAAAATCTTAGTGTTATCGTTCTTAGGGACCAAGAGGTGATGTGCAGGAACTGTCACTCTTTAAATCACACCCAGGTCCAGCATGTTCTGTATCTCCTGTATGACTCTGCTCTTGCACCTTGCCAGTGGTATGGTAGGCCCAACTTGTGCAGGCTGCGATCCCACAGTGATGATTTTATGGGTCATCACTGAGTCCTCCCTGGCTTAGTGCAGAATACATGCTTGCAGTAGAGACATACTTCTGCTTCTCAGTGTGCGTTAATTCACTGCATACCTCAGTGCATTCAGGTGATGAGTCATTTTGGCATCCAGCCCTCAAATCCATGAGTTGATGTCTCAATTTCCTCTTCAACACAACAAACTATGTTTTCCATTGCTTATTCACCATTATAAGCTTAAGGTTATTAACATGTACCGTTTGTGTGGTAGCTTTACTGTGAGCTCTTTTTACATATGTGCTTTCATTCACCCTTTTTAATTACTTCTAAAGGGTCCTCCCATGAGTTTATGCATTTTGTATTTTTTTCACAGGGATTGGCAGCAGCACAGAGTCCTTTACTTCAAAAGAGCATTCACAAGCATTTTTATCAGACCAAGCCTTTTGTGTGATCTGGCTGTTAGTGAGGTTAATTTGAACCACATCCATTATGGGTCTTAACTCTCTTTTCTGAACCTTCATATATACTTAGTTACAGATTCTTCCTCTGTCTCGGTTTCCTCTTTCCAAGAGTCTCTGAGATCCAGAGGTCCCCTCACTTTTCTTTCGTACAGAAGATCAACTGAGGCAAACCTGTTGATGCTTGGGGCACTTCTGTATAAGCAAATAACAGATAGGCCTGGGCCCTCTTGTTTGCAGACATCCCCAGCATTGACCTCTCCACCGAACCATTTGTCTCTGGGTGATACGAGATAGCCTTTAGTTGTTTTACTCCACACAACTTCCATAATTCACTGAATAGCTGGGACATGAAATTTAACCTATGATCTGATAAAAATCTCCTTAGGGAAACCCACTCTGCTGAAAATAGTGAGTCAACTTCTACATTAGGTAAAGCCACAACCTCTGGATGCCTACTGGCAAAATCCAGTACAGTCAAGATTTTCTCGTCTCCCTTTTGGTAGGACACAGCATAGGGCCCACAATGTCCAGCATGGAGAAGACAGCATGGAATGCTCAGAAATATATCTGGGGATACATTTCAAAGGTTGACTGGACTATAGAGAGAAGGGGTGTGAACCTCTAAGTTATCCATTACTTGAGAAGCAATTAGCACCTTGGACTCTGTGGGGATCCTCCTTTTTTCATGTTCTTCCTCAGGGGATCTGCTAGTGAGATTCCCAAGAGGGGATCTATTTTGGGGAAGTGAGTGCCTGGGCTCCCAACCACCCTCCTTTTTCCCCAGGGGTAAAATAGGATCCCCCTTTACACTGAGCTTTTGCCCCTCCCTTTGGGTTTTGTGCTCACTGGGCACCTTCGCTTGTACAAGGCATCAACTAAATCTGCTGCTTTTGGGACAGAATCCAGGGGTTTATCCCAAATAACTTGCCTGATCTCTTCAGAAGATATTCTAAGGAACTATTCCCGCACAAAGAGCTCAAACGACTGATCATAATTCTCTGCCTCCTTCCACTTGGCCCATTTTCTCATCAAATCACACAATTTATACGTATGTTCTCTGACTCATCATATTATTCATTCTGAGACCTCTAGATTTTACTCTCTACACTTCAGGAGTAATTTGAAACCTCTGCAATACAGCCTTTTAAAACTCGTATTTCAAAGCCTGTTCAATTGGCCTTTTATTAAATATATTCAACACTTTACTAGACAGCTTTGCTATCAGTGTGGGGACTTTTTTGTCCTCTGGTACTTTATGTACTTTTCATTGCCTTTCAAAAGTGATAAGATATCCTTCTATACAGACAGCTTTTGTGCATGCAGGGCACAACTTATCCCAGCTGGGTGTTCCTTGGGTATGATTGATTATTGCTTGATTGTCAATCCTTAGTCCCCACATCTTGATTTCATGGTGGCATTCCTTTTCCCTCACTTCCTGTTTGTGTTGGATTTGAACCATTTTCAGCTGCAGTCTCTCTCCAGCTCTAAACTCTGGGACCTCAGATGTATCCCAGGAAGCCATTTGACCTCTGTGAGTAGGTTTTTCAGCTCACCTGGCCTTTTTCCTGTATAGAATATGCAGCGATCTGAGTAAGATTCTCTTGTGTTCTGGTGTATTTGGCATACGTTTCTTTGCTCATCTCATTCTTGCTGCTGTTCTATTTTCTTGTACCCAAAATAAACAGAAAATAATAAAACTGTAACCTTTCTTGGACTAGAACCAGTTTTCCCACTTGAGAATCACTTCAAGCTATTATACCAGTGCCTGAAGTGTAAACCTCAGTCAAATGGCAAGCTGTGTATAAATTCTGTTTGACTACACCAATGTGATGCCCTGCTAGGGTTCCCAGAAATATGAGTTACTGTGTTACCTTCCCAAACTCAGCAATAGCAAACCTCTCAGTTGCTAAGTTGTGTCTCAGCTCCCTGACACACCAGCTTCTCTGCTCTACCACCAAACTCTTCATGGCTCTGTCTGTCCAAACCTTGCCTAGCAGGTAACAATCCATAAACTGAAGCACCGTGACTACGTGACTTGCCCAAGGCCATACAAGAAGCTTGTGGCACAGCAGAGACTTGAACCCAGGTCTCCTAAGTCTGGGTTAATGCCCTAGCCACTGGACCGTATCAGCTTCTTAGTAATACTATAGTAAATATCTCATCCTCATCCCAGATCACCAACTTGTATAATCAGTTACTGCACATTCTATACACATGGCAGTGTGTGCTGCACCCTATATCTGAAACTCACAGGGCCACAAATTGTTTAGCTTTAAAGGCATTGCAAACGATTGAGCGGAAAAATCAACCTCTCCCCACCCCACATCCCCAAGGGAAGGCTCTTACACATCTACATATCTGCATTCATACCTCAAAAGCAAACATGTCCATCCAACGCTGCACATGTTGCAAGCCTGCTAAAATTAGCAGCAGATTAAAAAATATAAAATTTATTGTGCTCCCCCTCTATCACTAGAGCCAGGGCTTCTGGAGCAATCACAAGCATACTAGCAGTGTGTGAAGTCTATAATGCTTACAATACTTTGTGACTTATAAAATAAGTGTGTGCGTGTGTGTGTGCGTGCGTGTGTGTATATATTTAATATATATGTATATATCTGAATGAATAAGGTTTGGTGTGGCCTAGATGGAAGAACTCTTTAAAATTTCACTGAATATGAACCCAAAGCTTAGCTTTGCTTTTGACTTCAACATGAATCTTAGCCTGAACAGATCACCGCCTCAGCCCATCTCATTAGAATTCAGTGTGTATGCTTAAGACATCTGTTCTACAAGCAGTGCGCTCTCTCTCTCTCTCTCTCTCTCTCTCACTGTCTCTCCCCTAGCTCTTCCTAAATGCTTCAGTGTATGATTTATTTATTATTATTTAGAGTGAATAATGGGGAATCTCTCCTTTGATGTGTTAGAACATTCTAATCTTGTTCATTATTATAACTAGGATAAATACTGTTACCAGGACAGTAATCTATTGCTTAAGGCTAATCATCCATTGATTAGCACCCAAGAAGCCAGTTAATAAATCACATCGTTCCAAGGGCATCTATTGATTGATTAATTAAATCTACAACTCTTGTGATGGTTTGTGCTTGTGCAGTTGAAAAATGCTATTTCATGTGCATGTTAATATTGCAAAATACACATCTAATATCCTAAAAAAACCATTCTATTCAGTTAGGAGGGTATGGGCACCCTGTCCTGCTTTTCTGAGCCTCAGCCTCTCGGCCCTACTGCCTCCTTTCCCTGACTTGCTTCACGAATCTTCATAATATAGTTAAGTGCTGCACTGTAGGATCTGTGAGCTGTCCTAGTTAACCGCTCCCCTCCTATTATGTGTGTTGTGATAATTGGGCCTAAAGGTCTGCCCTAATTTGTAAGCTCAACTGGTGAAAAAAGGGTAAAGGCTCATGAATTGTCTCAATGATTTGTTATATAAAACTGCTTAAGTAAAGATGTGAGAAGGAGACAGAATGTGTTAATTTAAAGAAAAGGTCTACTGATACCTTTTAAGATTATGATGGGTAAACAAGAGGAGTAGAAATCAAAGAACCAATTGGTGTGTCAGAAATTAGGCCTAACAGATGGACAGAATAATGAAAGGATGGATTTTTTCCACCCCTTGCCTGTTTGGGGCCCTTAAAGAGAGACTTTGGGAGAGAGCAGATTAAGAACTTTTACCATCAACATGGCTGCAGTGGAAGGATTGTTGCTGAGACACCAGACTTTGGGGGTGATGCTTGACCATCATCAGTGCACCAGAACCCAATCTGTTGCATTTGAGATCCTGCTCTTTGCTCTTTTCTTTCCCAATCTTCCTCCTGCCCCCCCATCTTCCCTCCCTCCCACCCCTTTTCATCTGATTCTGAAATCAACTGTACTGCCCAGCACCTGCAGAGTAAGACAAGATATCAGTTCTTCCTAGTGAATGAAAGGGACCTAACCAGACCAACCAGATATCCCTGATTAGGAAGGTAAACTGGCCTCCAGAGTATCAGCTGTCCTGGGCATCCTGCCAGCCTAAAGCATCCATCCGTGACTGACTAGCCACTCTGTATCCACACTGTATCAACAAAAGCCATATTTTCCCCATCTTTACCATCCATCCTATCTCTTCATCATAGAAGATTAGGGTTGGAAGAGACCTCAGGAGGTCATCTAGTCCAGCCCCTTGCTTAAAGCAGGACCAACCCCAACTAAATCTTCTCTCTCTTCTGTGACTGACTGTTTTGTCTAAGGCAGGAAAGTGACTATCATTCTGAATTCAAAATTAAACAATAGAACTATCCCTTTCTCCCCCACCAAAAAAGTCTGTTTAAATGAGACTTTAACCAATATTCACTGCCTCAAAAAATAGTATAGGTTTTAATTTGCTTTTTCGTAATCCATTTCAGTTTCATTGCTTTTTACCTTGTTTTGATTCTTTCCTTTTTGTGTGTTTCAATCAATAAATGTCTAACCTTCGGTCTGAATCTTATGATGTTTGCCATGGTATTAAGCAGGCTAAGCTCTCTCTGTATCAAACTCTAGACCTTGTTTCGCCCTGTTTAATGTTGGACAGTAACTGGGTTATGTTACAACATCTTCGGCGTGTATAGTCCAACTAAATTAATACAACTGTGTGCCCCACCTCATTCCTTCTACCTCCACCTTTCCTAGTCTCGATCCTAATTCTTACTCTCCTCCTCCTTCCTTCTTAATTCTGTTAACCCTCGGTAAATCCCCCCTCCTCTTTTTCCTTAGTTCTCTCTTGTGTGTGCGCGGGTGGGTCCTTGTTCTGTTCGGTGGGTTTTTAAGGGTGCCTAGGACGCAAAGCAGCCAGTGAGGGTTGCTGTTTGAGCCCTTTAACTTCTATCTCCTGGTTCTAATAATTCAACCAACACAACTCAGTTTGGATATCTGGAGCAGCCCTTGAGAATCTTACACTGTAACATTATTAAGAAAACAGAGGGTCCTGTGGCACCTTTAAGACTAACAGAGGTATTGGGAGCATAAGCTTTCGTGGGTAAGAACTTGCATCTGAAGAAGTGAGGTTCTTACCCACGAAAGCTTATGCTCCCAATACTTCTGTTAGTCTTAAAGGTGCCACAGGACCCTCTGTTGCTTTTTACAGATTCAGACTAACACGGCTACCCCTCTGATTATTAAGACAGGGGAAGTTATCTTCATATGCTTGAAGAGAGCTATGGAGGATGAGGGAGATACCTAGCTATATGTTTTTATGACTACTACATGTACCTCTATTACCTATTTGATATTACTTGGCTGGAGCTGCTAGTAATAGCAAACAGGAAATGAAATCATAACAGAGATAAGATCTCCAGGGCAAATACTAAGAGCCCTTAAGATAACAGTGATTGGGCTATTAACTGGGAAATGCCTACCTTCCCAGCTCCAGCCAAGTTAACAGGCTTGTTTTTTCAGGGCTGGGGCCAAAAGTAAAAGGACACTAAATGGTAATAAATAAATACATCCTGCCTTGAGAGACAAGAGGGTAAGTGGGCCATGACTGCTGGAGGGAAATGCTGCAGGATAGATAAACCAAGACCCTGAAGTAGAGCAGCCTGTTCGTTCCAGCCCCAAAGTCAAGGTACCTGTGCTAAATGGAACTTACTAAAACTTGGATGGAACATATACGGTTTAGGTAAGAGCTATGGTGTAGGCCTTTTGTTTTAATCCTTTTATCTGCTTGTTATGTACCTTTGGGTAAATAGAAAATGTTTGTTTTAAAACACTGTTTTAAGTCACTTTAATTAGCCACTGGTCATTTCTCCTGAAACAAAGTTGCCTGCAGTGACCAGCCCAAATTAGACTTGCTAAAGGAGTCATAGTTGGTAAATGGGAGGCTGCAACCAGAGATCCAGTGACAAGAGCTTATCACGAAAGGGGCCCAATCAGTTTGGGGCTTTTAGGTGCTAGCATAATACAAATAATATAAGCCGCTGGATACTTCTCCAAATTGTCTGTGTGCCCATCCCTAAGACCATGTCCCCACTCTGCCCTATTGGCGTGCTCAAGGCAGCCACTGGGCACTCAGACACCAGCTTTGAAAGTCCCCTTGTCATCCAACTCCCATTTGAGTCCAAATGGCTACCTACTGCCAAACTTCTGAAAGTTTTTGCTGCTACAGCATTCTGAAAGCGTGGTTTATTACAAGATAAACCTTTTTATCTCCAGGACAGACAGTAGAATCCAGGCTATAGGTCCATAGTAATGGAAAATCTGCAGGTGTGGTAATGCAATGGAGTAAACCACCCATAAACCATGTTTTGCTGAGAGGTTTAGGGCCAGCAATGTGTCTCATAAAGTAGGTGGGGTCCAAAGGGATCAGGTTAGCCAGGAGGTGCATTGATTTAGTACGTTTCCTAGGGCAATCCCATCAGCAGCAATCCTATGGAGCCCCAAATGGATTTTAAAGCAGCTTGTCTCCAACAGGAGCTAATTGCACCTGCAAAGTTGAATTTGGTCCTTAAACTGCAATATCTTTTCCCTCCTTTGTTTTTTAGCCCTCCCCAATCCTGCTGTTTGTACAGGTAACTCCTAGACCTTAAACCACATTATGGCAACTTAACTGACTTACAGGAAATGCACAGTTCATATACTTCATAGACAGAGACATATAATAGTAGTGATGAAATATCCCTGGTAATTCTATGGGAATCCTTTAGAATGGCTCTTATGGCAGAATACTTGTATTTGCCTTGGACAGAGAAAATGGAGTCCCTTGAAAATGTCATATTTCATTTAGAAACACAGAACAAGAAAAACCCAGTGTGAGGAAATCCTACTCTTTGAAACACAACTGAGAGCACAACAAAAAGCTATCTAATTAATACAGATATTTAAACAAAACTGCTCTGCACATGAAAACAAAGCATGTAGCTAGTTAGTATTTTGATTTTTACTAGCACGAAAATTTTTACCTTTTTAATCCTACAGAAGCAAACTTTCAGAGAAGTAAAGAAGGATTTTACCCAGAGGATTTACTTAAGGATCATTTGATATGTTCCACATTTTTGGAGCAAATTCTGCCCTGAAATCTCTGGAACAACTGCATGAATTCTTCATGAATCTGTAGAGTGTGGGGTAAATTTTGAGATTAGTAAAGGGAATTTTTACCTCCCACACACCCTTTTAAAATGTTCCTCATAGCGAATAAAAACAAAATAATTATCAAACCACTGCTTTCAAGCTACTTCACTAGTATGTGAATCATGCTTTTCATATCCTATTCTCTCTGGTGATTTTAATAAGAAAATATTCAAATTTCAACTTTATGAATCCCAGAAGTAAATGTAAATGAATAAACTTCCCCTATAATTAAGATTAGATTAAAAACATGATGATCTATCTCAACTATTTGTCCTGAGTAAAATGTATTGGTAGTTATAGTTGAAGTTCTAGTACAGAAGCAGTGTAATAAATAATTGTGACTGGAGTCCCAGGGGCGCCACACTGAGATTGCTCAATCAGGGCAATCCCCAAAGAATGGGGCAGACAGTCCCCAAAACTGGTGGTTTATTCTAATAATTAGATTCACCAAGCCAGCAACAAAACAGCTTCTACAATACCTTACTGGTTACCTGGAAGCCAAAACCACAGCTCCCTTAAAGCAATCCATCCCTGGACTCCCACTCAGACAGTCAAGTCAAATATGATGAGGATTACTGAAAATCTTGTTCATAGTATAAAAAGTTCTTCCAATCCCAAAGGATCATTCACGTTGCCCACCAGGTCAATGAATATTTCAGATCTTATCCAAATACACGTTTACAGCCAATTCTTATTAACTAAACTAAGATTTATTAAAAGAAGAAAGAGAGAGAGTATTGATTAAAAGATCATTATATATACAGACTTGAATACATTTCTTAGGTCAGTTTGATAGTAGAGATGGTGAGTTTCAAAGTTGCAAAGAGTTCTTTCAGAATTAGTTCCATAGATTATAGTCAGATGTCCAATATCAGGGTGATCCAGACTGGAGCTGGAGACCTCAGTCTTGCGACTCAAACTTCCCCTGATGACGCTTAAGCAGATCTGAGATAACAGGATCAGGGCCCCAGAGTTCTTTTTATAGTTCTCTGGCAGCCTCTTGACAGCAGGTATTCCTTGGGTGAAACATTGTAGCTTTGAAGTAGAATTTTCTATGTATTCACAGGAAATTAGTTGCATTCATCAGCATAAGGTAATTATCCATTAAACAGTTATAGACCATTTACTACAAACTTCAAAGAGAAATATAGACAATGATGTTGTTACACCCAAGCTTCATCAAAACGTTAATATTCCCTTTTGATCTCTGAATCAATAGAACAGGGGTTGGTAACCTTTGGCACATGGTCCATCAGGGTAATCCGCTGGCAGGCCATGAAACATTTTGTTTACATTGACCATCCGCAGGCACAGCCCCCTGCAGCTCCCAGTGGCCGCGGTTTGCTGTTCCCGGCCAATGGGAGCTGCAGGAAGCGGTGGCCAGCATGTCCCTGCGGCCCATGGCTTCCCACAACTCCCACTGGGCAGGAACGGTGAACCGCAGTCTCTGGGAGCTGCAGGTGGTCGTATCTGTGGACGGTCAACGTAAACAAAATGTCTCGCGGCCTGCCAGCAGATTACCCTGATGGGCCGCATGCCAAAGGTTGCCAACCCCTGCAATAGAACAGAGTGACAGACAGGAACTGTCTGATTACATTGTTAACTTCTGACAAGATATAAACACAGACAAATACGATAATTATCTTCTTCTATTTCTCTAATAATGCAACTCTACATTTCAAAGCTCTAGTTTATCTAACATGGAATGGCCCTAATTACCATTTACATACTTTTAAATATGTCTCAAAAAGGCTGGATTTGGGTCATGTAGCCTGCTAGTTGCTTAACCCTTTCTGGCTCAGTTTCACAATAATAAAATATGTATTTCACTGCAGCCTTTAAGGCCATGTCTACACTACAGAGTTAAGTAGACTTAAGTTGCATTGATGGTCATAAACCACTGTAATTACATCGCTTGTGCATGTTCACACAATGCTCCTTGTGTCAGTGGAGCACATCCACAGTTGGTGCTCTATCACTGACAGAGAGAGCAGTGCACTGTTGGTACCGATCCCACTCTGCAAATCGCCATATTCTCTGACTAGGAGTTCTGGAAATGGATTGTAGTTCATGATGGGGGTGGGATCACCCCACCATGATGCAGTTTTCTCCATCCCATAATTTCAAGGTCTTCCGACTGTGTTTTGTGCCGTTTTTCAACTCCCCCTGTAAACGTTGCACCCATCATCTCTGCCTGAAAGCATGGATCCTGCACTGCTCGCCGGTCTTGTGATGAGAGTTATGAACACAATGTGGCTGTTTCTGCAGTATTTTATGAGCTGCGAATCTGAACAGGAATCCATAGTGCCTGCCCTGCTGTGTGCCATGAAAAGAAGCAATTCAAGATTGTCGTTGGCATTCACGGAGCAGCTGCACACAGTGGCCTGTCGCTACTGGGCTCAGGGAAACAAGCACTGAAAGGTGGGATCGGATTGTGCTGCAGGTATGGGATGATGAGCAGTAGCTGCAGAACTTTCGTATGTGCAAAGACACCTTCCTTGAACTTTGTGCAGAGCTGTCCCCTGCCCTGCTGTGCAAGGACACCAAAATGAGAGCTGCCCTAACTTTGCTAGACTCTAAAAATCATGGTCTTAATCAAGATACTGGTGCTGATGGTGGCTGCTGCTGCTGTTTCTTTCTTTTTCATTATTATTATTATTTATTATTATATTATATTTATATTATTATAAAATTCTAAAGCCCACTTATTGTCCTGTGACTACAGGGGTATTAACAGGCCACTTTACCTTGAATTGCATCTTAGAATATGTGCTATGTGCTAACTACTTATGCTAAACTATCTGCTTGATCTTGTATTTAGCTGTGACACTCTTGTACCTTTCCCAGACCTGAAGAGCTCTGTGTAGCCCAAAATCTTCTTTCTCACCAACAGAAGATATCACCTCATCCATCTTGACTCTCTAAAATGCAAGCTATCAGCCCAACAGTATGCTGTCCACAAGGAAGAGGTGTGGTATAGGTGGTGGGGGTGTTTGTTTCTTGTGGTTGTTCAGGGCCTATATTTCATTCTGAAGATGGTAAAAGCAGTGGTCATTCTCTTCTGATCTTTTTTCCAGTTTTTGTGCTTTTTCTGGTGGTTCTGGCCAGAGAAACAAACCAAGACCCATATAAAATCGTGTCTGTTACTTAGATTCATTATTAAGTGTTTAAAAGTTTACTATGCCAGCATTCTGGTGGAGTTTTTCTTTTCACGGTTGGCTTATTCAGTAAAAATCATAGTGACGTGAACAGCTATGTTTTCATTCTGGCAAACCTGTAACTATTGTGGTTTGGTTTTACAAGGACTCAACGTGGGCATGTAGGTACATAAAGTTTTCTAGACTTTCCAGATTACCTCTGCTTGTTTGTGGTAGCTATATTAAGATAAGTTCCTTTTCCTCTTCAGATAATTCTTGCCCTATTTCTACAGCTATAAGAGGAATTAAAAAAAACAAGCCCCATCTCTCAATATACATCCATGTAAATACAGGGGCATGCAAAACCTCAATCCTTAATGTTGCAAAAATGTGGGTAAAATCATGCAACAAAACTCCTTTAACGTGAACTTTTTATTCTTCTTCGAGTGCTGTCCTGGTGGGTGCTCCACTCCAGGTGACGGTACGTCCCAGCGCCGTTGATCGGAGATCTTCAGTAGCAGTGCCTGGTCGGGACGCACACGCTCAGCTGTTTTCTTGTTAGAGTCTGCCTGAGCGCACGCGTCCCTCACCCCCCTTAGTTCCTTCTCAACCGTCCTCATCTGAAGACAGGACTCGGGGCAGTGCTGATCCTCTTCCCTGGTCTTGGACAGAAACAAGTACAAAGACATAGAAATAGTTAGTTAGTAACATCCCAGTTATTTCCCTTCCTTTAGAATAGTTACTTAGTTTAAAAATAAAAAACAAAACAAAAAAACTTCTTTTCCTTAGGTTTGTCTGCCGTTGAGACATTCTCCCCTGGCATTCCTAGTGCAAGAATTCCAGAGTCTTCAGGATTCAAGAAATGTGCTTCTTGTCAAGACTCTATGCCAAGGTCCAATGGACACTCACGTTGTGTGAAGTGCCTCGGCGAGACACATGTCCCTGCCAAGTGTGTCCATTGTACGAGCCTCAAAACCAGGGCTCGTTGTGACAGGGACCTGCGGCTGAAAATGCTCCTGATGGAGAAATCCCTACAGCCGCCTATGGAGACAGGCAATGGCAAACCCTCTCCCTCATGCTCCCCGGCCAGGTCGGAACCAGTTGGGAGCATAGCTTCACCCTCTCAGGCGAAGAGGCAGGAAGCCCAACTGTCTCCGTGCAGAGACTTTCAAAAGGGTAAAGGGTCTCTTGCAAGATCCTTACCCTCAGTGCTGACAGCACCGAAAGCAGGCACCTCCGACTGTCCCAGCACCTCAGCCACGGCTCCTGCGGAGCGCAGAGGCAGGGACCCGACTTCCCATACCCGGATGGTCTCCTCGGCACCGGTCCCCTCCACACCGAAAAGAGACCCGATGCCGACAGCGCGTTCTGCCCCAGTGCTGACAAGAACGTTGGCACCGAGGCTGCCTGCCACTCCAGCAGCAGCAGCGGACCTAAACAGAAGTCCGTGCACACTTCTGAGCACAGATCACGCTCAGCAGGATCACATCCCAGGGAGCAGCAGTAGCAATTCTTAAGTCAGGACGACCTCTCAGTCAGAGGTGTAGCCAGCGCCCTCCGTACCCTCCGACCGCAGGGGGCCCCGCAAGGAAGGGGGCCCCTAAAAGTGGCAAAATAAATACCGCATTCCAGTTTCTGCATTGTAAGGGGTCCCGCCCGGACATATGTTCGGAGGGGGCCACCGTTTGGAGGGGGCCATGTTCTTTGTTGCTACGGCCCTGCTCTCAGTAGCCCCTCAGCCTGACTCTCTGCTCCTTGACACACAGTGCTCACTCTTTGACCAGCCCCTTGCCCCACCTGATCTGACTACCTTTACTGACAGCGAGCCTCTCATGCAGCAGCAGGCGGAGTTCTCCTCACCTGCCTCTCCTCCTCCACCGGAACCTTTTGCACCTCAGGTCACAGCTCACAACCACCAGCCTCAGTTTCCCTACTTCGTCCCCCCGTGGGCGGCACCTAACTTCTCTTATCCCATGCCTTGGCCTCAGTGGTACCCTTGGCCAGCTCCTGCTGCAACTCGCCCTCATGCTTCTTCCACCAGATCACAAGCTCCTTCTGTGCCTCTATCTCCAGCTCCGTCTACTTCTAGAGCACCTGACCCCCCTGGGCTATGGACCATACCCTGATTCACCAACTCCTAACTCTCCATCGGCTCCAGTCAGAGCCCTGAGGCCCAGGGCCGGCTCTACCTTTTTTGCTGCCCCAAGCAGCAAAAAAAAGCGCCGCCCC
>NW_020664417.1:44879962-44895457 GCF_002925995.2 Terrapene triunguis | reverse complement strand
CCTGGTGCCTGGAGCCGGCCCTGCTGAGGCCTCCGCCTCCACAGAATGTGGACGACTTTAAACAATTCCAAGAACTTTTCAAGAAAGTGGCACTCAGCCAGGATATCCCTTTAGGGGACGTCCAGGAGACACAACACAGACTCCTCAAAATTCTCCAACCCTCTGCACCCTCAAAGATTGTGCTCCCCATAAATGAAGCACTCCTAGAACCAGCTGACACCCTCTGGCAGACCCCAGCCTCTATCCTACCAACTTGCAAAAAGACTGAACCTAAATATTATGTTCCTGCTAAGGACGTAGACTTCTTATTCTCCCATACACAACCGAATTCTCTTGTAGTGGATGCAGTGACACACAGGATGAAACAGTCCCACCCCTCAAGTCAAGGACCTCAAATGCCTTGATCTCTCGGGCGGCAAGGTTTATACCTCCTCCACTGTGTAATTCAGAATTGCGAACTATTCTGCCGTACTTCCAAGCTATGACTTCGACAATTACAATAAACTCTTTGATTTTTACCTCCCATATCCCAGAGGACAGGAGAGCAGACTTTAAGTCCATCTCTAGACATGGCGGACACAGCAGCCCACACTACCGCAACTGTGGTGGTTATGCGCAAAGCTTCCTGGCTGTCTGCATCCGGTATCCCCAAAGACCTGCAGACCAAAGTGGAGGACCTCCCCTTTGATAAGATGGTGGCCACATCAATGAGCAAATAACTGCTCTTTGCTGCCTGGGGAGCCTGTATACCAGCCCCCACTGCCAGAAGAGCAGGGCCGGCTCCAGGCACCAGCTTACCAAGCAGGTGCTTGGGGCGGCCACTTCAGAGAGGGGCGGCACGTCCAGCTGTTCAGCGGCAATTCGGCGGACTGTCCCTCACTCCTGCTCGGAGCGAAGGATCTCCCGCCGAATTGCCGCCACTGATCGCGATCGCGGCTTTTTTTGTTTGTTTGGCTGTTTGGGGCGGCCAAAACCCTGGAGCCGGCCCTGCAGAAGAGCATTTGAATTTGGGGAGCAGGTCTTACCCTTACCTAGCAACACATTCTCACACTCCAGTGTGGGGAGTGGCCATCTAATATCTTTCTCTTTTGCCTCTGAAGAGCGTAGAAAGGGTTGGAGAGGGATGATGTCTACCGGGCATCATACACCCCCAAAAAATGGTTACTGGCCTTTGTGGGTATGAGCAGGACCTGTTTGGATGGGAGGAGTGGTGGATTGGACCAGAGGCAGGGCCTAAAGGGAAGGAAATATGCAAGAATTGTGTTCTCCACTATTTCCTTCCCCAAAGCCTAGAAGTAGGAAGGGGCCCCCTGTGGTTCTGGATTAGTATTCTTTACAAAACTGCAGAGAGCAGCCTGGATCCAACTCACCAGTCCAAACCAGCAGCACGCTCCCAAACCTGCAGGGGGGGGATGCTTTGTATTCTGTTTCAATTTGGACCCATCTATAGTAAATGCTCTATCTCCTCATCTCTCCTCCAAAAATAGCAAACAATTTTAAAAAATAGAGAAGTGTATCTTTGAGAACATGTGTCAATTTTCCATTAGCCTAAATCTAACCAGTAGAAGCATTTCAAAAATAAATGCTTGAATTTGCGAAACATAAAGCTCTGGCCATATGACCAGTTTTAACTCTGTTAAATTCCTTCACAATGGTTTTCTAACACGAGGTCACAGCACTTGCAGACACAAAGTAAAATCCTGGCCCCACTGAAATTCATGGCAAAACTCTCGGTGACTTTGGAGAGCCAAGATATCACACTGTAGAACATGGTTTGCAAAGCATATGCCAATCTTATGAGAACTAAGAGGAAAGCAAGGGGCTGAGGGCTAAGAGGGAGATTTTCAAATGTGCCTATGTGACTTTGGAGCATCAGTTCCAACAAGATCAATGGGACTGGTGCTCCTAAATCCCTTACCTGTTTTTCAGAATCCCACCCTTAATCTCTACCATGCTGTAATAGGTCACCTACTACCTGGGGACTATGCTGACTTTACTAACATGGTTCCTGCAGGAGCCAGGTAGCTCTTCGCTAGAGCAGACATCTCTTAAGTTTTATTTTTGGCTCAAGGACATGAAAAAATTGGCAAATGTATTTATTTTTAAAGTATGGTAGTGATGATCTTCCTTTTATTTATTTGGGAGGTAAGGGTGCCACAGACTTGCATTCATCAGCCTGGATTTGATGGCTTAATAAGTAACTCAACAGGAGACAATAGTTATCCCAAACTTGATTTAAGCTGTAATCAGATTTCTGGGTCTTGCTGCATACTTTAGTCATATTAAATATAAATCCATTTTTAACTCGCTGAGTTATACAGTTGGAGCATGGCATTAAACTGGAAATCATTGCTCTACATTACCAGAGACAGTATTGGGTAGTAGAGAGACCGTGGATTTGAGAACCAGGAGCTCTAGCATCTACTGCTTTCTGCCACTGATTTGCAGAATGGCCTTGGGCAAATTACTTAAACTCTGTCTCCATTTCCCCATCAATAAAATGGAGACAATACTTAATTACCTTCCTCACAGGAGCATTTTGAGGATTTAATTAATGTTCATTGTGCTTTGAAGAAGTCACATGCCTATACAAGTGCTAACGACTTGTTGCAAACTTAGCCTACCTAGCATCCTATGTGGTCACCCTAAATAAAACTGACCTGATTTTTAAAGATGTTAAGCACAACCCCCATTCACATCAATGGGAGCTGCAGAAGCATGGGAAACTCCAGGTCAGGCATCTGAATATAAAGTTGGGTGTCTAAAGTTAGATACCCACATCTGGAAAAAGGAAACGCATGTACAGACACATACTAGCAAATAAAACATTGTTTGCTTTTATTCATGTCCAACTGAAGCCTTCAGAGATCTAATCAAAACCAGAAAAATGCACAGCCAGGTTTCTATCTAGTTTATCCTGGATGGTTAAAATGTGTGTAATTCTTATAGCTGTCAACAGCAACCTTACTAATATAAAAAGTGGCATAGACACCTTGTGCCTTTAACAGCGATTGTCATCTCCTCCCCAGTTGTTCTCCTGCCAGGTAATTTAAACAACCATATGCTTATCCACTGATTTTGGTGCCAAGGTCTGCTTTTTTTTTTTTTTTAGCCTGAATAGAAATTAAGCTGTTCAAATAGTACATTACTATCAACGATTTTGCCTATCCTGTTTCACGATCCCCTGTGAAGAGGACCAGATGGAATCAATTCCTGTTTCCTCAGACACATTCAGTGGAATTTAAATAATCGGTTGCTAATTTAGTATTTTGAAGGGTAAAATTGCAGGCCTGCCCCATGATGAAGCTGCATGCTGTGCTACTGTCATGTTCTAAAATAAGCAGAAAACCATCAAAGATATTCTCCCAGGGAAGAGTAATAGAGCTAGAGAGAGGAGTTTAATTATGCATTGGACCCTCATAGTATCCAAATTAAGAGTAGATATTTTATAGAACAAATTACTTGAATGCTGCCATATTAGAGAGAGCCTGTTATGAATGCTATGATATGTTCATGTTGTTTTCAACAAGTTTATGTATGCAATGATTGAGCTCTCCACTTAAAACAAATGCTTTTGGCTTGGTCACAAATGCTCTTTGAATCTCAGTTGAACAGAAATAAGAACAGTGCTTCCATTAATGGGTATCGTGTGGCAAACTGCGCTGTGATAACTTTTTGCAAAAACATGAATCAAAGTTCACAGTGCACTCTGTGAAGTTTGAACAGCTCTATACATTATACCCAGGCAAGAAAGGGAACAAAACCAACAAGCAATGTGTATCATAACTACTAGTTTATTTAAGATAATTATGTTGCTCCTTGGACATTTTGCTATCTTAAAGGTTCAATAATCAAAATTGTGTACATTATCCATAGGGCACATATATTTGATGCCTTCTAGCAAAAGTGTTCCTAGAAACATGGAGCTATTAGACATCCGAGAAGACTAGTACTTTGGATACCAGTCTGTTTGCCACATGGCTATTCACCATTTTTGGAAGGACCTCTTCCCAAGAGTAGTAATCTAAAGAATTTAAAGGAATGAAAATGGTAAGTGGCTAGTAGTGTTCCTGGATATGCTATTCTGCAAACATAGCAGAATAGCTCGGGCAGTACTTGTGAAATGCTGTCCTTTGATACTGTTTGGAGCACAGTGCTGCGTGTATGTGTAAGTAACAGGTACTCTGCATGCTGTCAGCTCAGAAACATTTACATTTTTCCAAATCCTTTTAACATTTTTTTTGTGGATATATTCAATGTGTAGAATAAAGCCTGCTATAAGCTCTAGTATCGCTGCCATAATTAACTTGAGTGCTTACTTGGAAAACTTACAAGTTTCAGTTCTAGTAAAATGAAATGCACTTGCACCATATTACATGGGGAGGAAGATCCCAGTAAAGGAAACTATAAAATCAATACATTTAAAATGGAAAAAAATGAATTAGAATTTATTAAACAAATAGTTGATCTGTGGATTTCAACATTCAGTGTCACAGAAAATCATTTGAGGCCAATTGTTTAATAGAAGGGCGTGTGTGTACACACACACGATACATATACACATGCATAAGAGTAACACTTATGGCTATGCTTTCTATGGTAGGTTGAAAACTTATAGGGGTATTCATTTTCATGCAAAGCCTACAGCAATTGCTGGTAGTTCTCATGAAGGACAGGATATCCTACTTGTCAATTCAGGATATCAGGCTAGATGGACCAATGGACTTCTCTGGTATGTTATACAAACCTAATACAACGTCAGTTAATATATATATTTAGCGATAAGTATCCAATTGTAGTAATACAGCATGATCATTGTCTTTAAAAAGTGAGTTCTACTGGCAAGCAATGCGTTCCACATGCTGGGATGATATTGTTTTTAAAATATAATTTTTCTACTCTGTTGGTTTACAAATGTTTTCTTACAGTAGTCTTTCAAGTTAGACTCACACATCATAAGGCCAAAAGGGACCATTGTGATCATTTAGTTTGACCTCCGTGTGCTGTTTTGTGTTCAGTGTTGAAAACTTTGATTATAAGTGCTTAGAGTAAAGGTAGGCCACACTAAAATCCTTTCTGGGAATACCTTGCTGGGAATTCACAACTGGGTTTGAATTTTGTGACTCAAATCTCACTGCTTTTAAAAGCAGCATATCACTTGCTGCTAAAGGTCATCTGATAAACCTTTAACCGTTGACCTTTATCTAAATTTCTGTCCAAGATGAAGAAATTACCTTACCTGGTACATTACAGCTTACCTTTAAAACAGTCACCTGATGTAATGTGTTCCTCTGTAAGGCCAGTTTGACTTCAAGCCAAGGCCTGTATGTCCTTTGGTCATGGATTTTTTTAGTGGCTGCATGCCCCAGAGATGAGATGTGTAGATAGGGAATCGGCTGCCTCATGCAGCCGGCAGAAGGTGACACTGACCTTTCCTACAAATTGCTAGTGACTTTCTGTACCCTTCCATCTCCTTCTTTCCACCTCCTGCAGGGGAACAGATACTCGTAAAGACCAAAAATCATATTTTACACCCTGTCCATAATGTTATGCAGGTGGCACAGTATAAACTTATAAGGTAGTTTTTTTCATAAAGCCCTGGCAGGAAATATTCTGGAGAGGAATTTTTAAAAACTCATCCTCAGTGAAACATAAATGTCAGCTAAAATGTTCTTTGGACTTGAACAGTTATTTATTGACATAACATTTAAATACTATATTAAGCACAATTAATTAAGAAAAATACATTGCACTTTCTGTCTGAAGATCTATTACTGATTTATAGACATTAATTGGTTTAGTTGCACAATTCCCCTGAGTGATAGGTTGATAAATATCACTAACTCCATTTTACAGATGGGGAAGAATTAGGTTCATATAAATTGTGACTTTGCCATAGAGTTGCTTTGTCACCTTAAGCAAGACAGGGAAAAAAATCCAAGTCCTTTGTGCTAGTCACAAAGAGTACTGTTTTTCAAGAGCTCCTATGTTGCTTAGGAACTTATGACCCGTTTTCAAATGTGACATAGGAACACGTGGGTGTGAAAAGCTGGGCCCACAACTAATGACCTCAAGAGATTTGGTTATACGATGTGTACTAAGTACCCCCAGTATACAAGATTTGAATTCATGTATTCATTCAGAAAAGAAGATCCAGTGCTTAGAGCATTAGTTTAGGTTTTGAGATATCTGGGTTCAATTTGCTGCTTCAGTGGCTTGCATTGTGCTGGCTGCTGTCTGTTGTAACCCCTCTCACTTGGGTCACTCATATCACGTAACATGATCTGAGAGAAAATATATGCTGACCATGATTGGCCAATGTAGTGGGTGGAAGAACTGCACTGACTAGCAGCAAATTCTTCCATGTCTTGGAACAACAATCAACAATCTGTTGTGCAATAGCCAGCTAAGGAGGGTTTGTTTGTTTTGGGGGAGGCGGAGTTTGAGGCCATTTAGAGCAACAGATGAACAGCTTATGAGGGGTTCTGCCATGATGGTCTGGTTCTGTGTTTCGCTCCCTTCTGATCCATAGTTTTGGTGGGTAGCAGAGCCTTACTGGACCTAAAATCCTTAAGCAGTGAGGCTCCTGGATCTACAGATCCATATATTATGCAAATCTCTCATCCTGGGGCCCTGACCCTCAGACTGGTATATGTTGTGTTTGAATCTGCCTCTGGTTCCATCCTTAAGATCCCACTTGCTTTTCCCCTGCTTTGAAGTACTTTAGTTACTATGGAAACAATGTCACTGGCTTGGGCTTCTAAATCTTGAATATATTGAGGTTTTAGTATGTGTTTTCTTCCCTCACTCATGCACATACACTATCTTCTCTATTGCTCCTACACTATACTTTGTCTGCAGCCAACTCCAAGAAATGGTGCTGAACAGTCTAATCATTGCCGTTTCATAAAGCCAAATACTGGGATACTTCAGTATTTTGTTCATGTTCGTGCTGGAAACCATGAGATTGCTTTCCTTGTAGTGCTTCTCCTGATAGGAATCTGGCCTTATTCAAATCATATTTGAGGCCAAAGAAGAAAGTCCCAATATTTTCAATTTATGTTTATTTTTTAAAAAAATAAAGACACGTTTGGACCTGTTACATTTATACCAAATACAAGTGCAGAGCCCTTTTATTTAACGTGCCAATCAAATTGTTTCTGTTGTGAATGTTCCAGATTGCAAACTATATGTAAAATAGAAGGATTTGGCTGCAATTTTTTTTTTAAACATCCAATTTCACTGTGCCTGTATTGTGCCATCTAGCTCTATTCAAAGACACACAGAAATTAGTTAAGCTAGAGGTAAGACTGATGACAGTTACTTATGGCTAAAAATAAAACGTGTTTTTTTTTTTAATTCACACTTAAATTTAAAAGAACCCCCAATCATGCTTACAATGGAAAGTAAGTTTGAACCTGGAAGTCTCCATAATAAATTGATTAACTGATATGGCACAGAAACTATTTTGTAGGCACCATTTTTCAACAAAAACTTGTTTTGTGGGGTGCCACTTCAAAGAACGTAAGCTACCGAAACTGTGACATAAATGCTGTTGTTAATATTGTTTGATTAAGAAGCTTATGGAATGTGTTAGCATTGTTGCACTTTGTGGAACAAAAGGAGCAATGACCTCTTCATGAAAAGAATGTTGTGGATAAGCTGATTGGTACCTTATCAACTTAGTTATTGTAGCTATGCCAGCCAGACATGTTCGCATTACTTAGACATGCTGTGTGGTGGTATTTATACTCAGACAGAGGTGTTTTAAGATTGATCTGTGACCTCATCTGGCAGAGGTAGCTGCTGCCCATTCCTTAGAATTGAGAATAAAGTTTAATCCCACCTTTGAGAAATTCACTCTCTTTTAAAATGTCTCCTCCACAAAATACTTTGGAACCATGTTGAAGCTAGATAATAAGGATCCTATTATCATTATAAGCTACTGTTTTGCCTTGTCCGGCAAAGAATGTTAATGAAAATACGTTTCATTGTTATATTTATTTGGCACCTGTACACTCACTCACCCACCTGTTCTTTAGGCTAATGATTAATGACTGCATACTTTGTAGCTGATACTGTTCTTTAAAATATTTTTGAATTTTGACTTGAACTGTTGACTAGTATTTTTGAAAAACACAGCACAGGAGGTTTGAGTATAAATTGTGAGCATCCAGAAAACTCTGGTGCGCTTAAAGCCATGTTTGTGCAGGAGGGAAAATTTCTAATATAGCAGTTAATCAAAAATATCCTTTAGTTAACTTTCAGAGGTATTAGTCTGATAGGACTGGCCCAAGAAGTCTTCTAAGTTCTGAGCCACCATTATGATGATGTGTCTAGGAAACTGCTTTCTATTTTGAGTTGATTGGTTATCATCTTGTTCTTTGTATCATGCAACTCTAAAGAAAACAAGAAAAAAAATTAAAAGGTGAGCAAATCGGGACCCTTTTCTGTGTTAATCTCTTTCTTCCATACTTCCTGTGGCAGTTTCAGTGAAACTGGAATGGTAACGAGACAGATAAATTCAAGTAATGGTTGACAGTACAAACCTGTGTGAGGGGAAGGAACAGACTAAAATGTCCAGCTACAAAAAAGAGGTCAGGGAGTCACAGAAGAGGATGGAACTCAAAAAAAGGGTGGACAGAGGAACAGGAGACAGGAGATCATGGCTAAGGAAAGAAAGACAATGACTGGTGAGCATGGAATTAAAGGGAGAGATGAAAGGACTGGGAGTGCTGGCACAGCAAGAGAGAAAAACAGGAGGGTGAGATGAATGGGAGCTCATTAAATGCATCTTTCTGTGTCTAACATAATTGAGTAATGTGTCATTCAGTTATTATAGGTCAAATAGTTTGTGTACCTAACATATTGCTAGTGGAAAAGTTTTCTCCTAGATTTCAGTTTTCTCATTTATATTATCCATGATGTACCATAATAAAGAAAAAACTATGCAAAAACTTGTTACTGAAAAATCAATACAATTTTAATTTAAATCTTTTCCTTTTACCGTTAACTTCTCCTAGTGTATTCAGGTGATGGTAGCACAGTCGAAGAAAAGTCCCCTCTCACAGAATGGATCTGTCTTGCATATCTGCATTCCTTCATGGACAAATGCAGAATCTAAAATAAGAGTTCCAGAGTGTAGACTTCTTCCTCATTGAGCAGACATGCAATTTGGCCAAGATTTGAGGAGCAGAGAGTGAGAACTAGTCAGAGTGCGCTGAGTCTCCTGCCATCTTATCTAGCACAAGGTACAAATGGGAAAATTAAGTAGGGAAGGGGCACCAGGCCTTGCAATTTTATTGTATTGTCTATTAAAGTTAGATCCTTGAATATGTATACAAATGAAATGTTTGTCGTAGGTGGGATGTAAAGAATTCAGCAAAATGAGCAAAAGTTTCTTTGGCCTGACTATCCCACTAGTCATTGGTAAAGTCACTTTGAATGCAGCTGACAGGATAATCAGGCACTTTATTTCTGGGATTTTGAGATCACCACATAAATCTCAACTTGGAAGAGCAAATAAAGAATCATGAGTGAATTGTCAGGTCATTCCACCCAAGAGAAAAATCTAAAGCTTGCTTGATCTCTTCCTGAAAATGGATTTTGTAAAAAGTGTATTTTGTACAAGAAATTATTTCAATCACTTTAGTAGACTCATGCTGCTTCCTTTTCAGACAATAATTATTGCAGATAATGTCTAAGGACCAAACTTGGGTCATGATCTCCATGTATATTGCCCTCAACCCATGTACGCTGCTCCTATGGTTCAATGGATGTTATAACACCGATAGAGAGTACTTGCATTCCTCTTTGTGGATGACCTATTACTTGCAGTCTAGCAAGGCTATTGTGCTCTTTCAGGGACATAAAATATTTCATTTATGAATCCTCAGTGGTATGTATGTTTAATATAGAGAAGGATCCCAAAGCTCTTTACAAACTATGCAGGGATCACTCCACCCACAACTGAATTAAAATCACTCAAATGCAATAAAAGTTTAACAGTGCACTGCAACACATTGCAACAGTTTAGGACAGTAAATTAAGTGGACTATTTCATATCCAACTGAAACTGCAGACGGAACTTTAAATAGACAGAATATATTTACCCAGCTTGTAATTTTTCTGGGTTAACACACATACTTATAAAGAGGACTTCAGTTTAACATCTCAGTTGGAAGACTGCAACTCTAGAAACAATGTCCTATAGTTCCATCCAGTCATATTGGTTGATTATTTCCTGCAGCATGTTAATGTACTCTGGAAACCTCCCATCCAAATAGTGACTTGGACCAACCCATCTTATGCCTGATGAAATCATACTATAATCAATTGGTGTTTGCAGTGTTATTGTAGCTGTGTTGGTCCCTGGATGCTTGAGAAACAAGGTGGGTGAGATAATACCTTTTATTGGACCAACTTCTGTTGGTGAAAGAGACAAGCTTTCAAGCTACACGGAGCTCGTCTATCTTGTCTCTCTGTCCAGTGATTGAGGTGTACATTTTACTAGCCCAGTTTTTCTCAGGACAGGTATTCAGTTCCATGTTACTAAGAAAAGATTGGGTAGAAATGTAGCTGAGTCATTTGTATCTGACCTTTTGATGTAGGAAGTGTCCTGTCCCAAAACTGTGTGTGTTCTCCCTTGTTTTTGTCCCACAACAAGATGAAGTTGGGAACTGTGGTAGTGTTAGCCTGCCCTGCTAATCTTCATATTTTCCATGCAAACTCAGCAAATACTTGTCTGGCTTCTGCTAGAACTATCACGATTTAACTGTCCTTGTTGACTTCTGTTTTCATGCAGATTATGGCCCACGTGGTTTGACCAGGTATGGTTTCTGTATCAACACCATACATTATACAGTAGGTCAGCATGCTCAATATCACTATTGGGTTGGGTTTAGAGATTAAAGGAATGAGAACTGCGCGCGCACACACAAGATGCTTATCTTTTCTAAACTGAAGTCAGGGCATGATTGATTCTGGTCCAGCCAAGTAGATGGTTGGGTTTCAGGCATCTCTAAGAGAGAATCCTGAATAGCCAGTGGGCTACTCTGTCAGTGGCCTAGTGGGACATGTTTTCTTTTGTCCTTTACTATGTATATGGCATATCCTGAACCATCTGTCCCCATACACAATACATATGTTACAGAGTAGACCCAAGGTTAGTGAGAGATGAAAATGTTGACTATCAATCATGCTCCATATCTGGTGGGCTAACTCGTACAGAATTTTAGACATAACGGAGAACGTGTGAATGAGAAGAGAAGCATCTGGATGAAGCTTCAGACAAGAGAATTGATGACTGATAGATATGGAGAAGTCTGTAGAGGACATAGTACAGATAGTATATGCCCCTTACTTTATTATGAGGGATATCTCTACTATGCCAAATCTATAATTATGAAGAGAGTGGGGAAATATTTTCACTAATTTTATTTTTCCTCTGCTCAACATAATGATTTCTCAGAGATCAAACTGAATAACAAACATCAATCTACGTGGCTGGCCAGCAGAACTGATACATTCCTTCTACATGTAGTGGGGCAGGATTTGGGGGAGCCCACACAGTGGGTGGACAACCTCTTTGCACCGTGGAGTCCAAATCCATGGAGAGTCCTTGCTTCTACACAGTGGTGATTCTGGGACAGATTGAGGCTGGTTTGGTCTGTCACTGTGTGGATCCACAAGCCTTTGTCCACCCTGTCACGTGCATGCAGGAGTCAGAGGCTACTCCAGCCTTGACATTGAAGTAGCAATCACACAATGGCCTGATCTCAGAGTTGCTTCCTCAATCTCAAGCCTCAAAGGAGCTCCCCAGTGCAAACTGCAGCTACTTGGACTTTGTGTTGGTGTGATAGTATTTTGGCCAGTCAGGCAGAACCTTACTTTTATAATGCTAATTTTATGAATCTATATACATTCAGACATAATGCACATCAGCAAAAGACAGCACAGCCTTTCTTTGGGGCTTGTCTATAAATAAAATTATTCCTGAGTAGTTATTCTAAAGTAACTCCATTTGTGGACACACTTAATATGGAATGAGTGCCTTGTTTCTCTTTATCTTAATGCAAAGTGGATTAAGCTAAACAGGAGCAAGGCACTCCTATTTCTGTAGAAGAGTGCCACACATGGAGTTATGTAGGAATGGTTGTTGTGCTTTAAATTCGTGCTCAACCTTAATTGCAAGTGTAGACCAGCCCTAATTTACTCTTTTTTTCCATATTTGGGGCTACTGTCAGTCTGCACAGTGCTTCTAGCTATATTGTGGGGAATTTGGTGTTTTTCAGATGAGCAATATATTTGGATCATTTAGTAGGACCCCCTCACGTTTTTCACATTATCCTGAAATAAAACATTGTCATTGGCTTTGGTATCAGAACCTAATCTCTCTTGAATTTGAGTTTCCCAATTGACCCTGTTGCACTTTGGCTCTATTTCACCAAGCCAGCTCAGTGTCATTATTCTGAATGTGATGGTGGCACAATTATAACTAGGACATTTTCTTTCTCATGATGAATGATCCTAGTCAGACTTTAAAGTATTGCCTATATCAATAATGGAGAGTGCCAGGATTTTATTTTTTGGAAATATTTTCTGTTTTTTCTCTTTTAACGATGCAGAGAGAGTGATTCCTGTGTTCAACAAATTGATTTCTTTTATAACCATGGTATTAATCACCAAAATTCACTGTAAGCAAGAAATCTCAGCTATATTATCTTTGGAAATAGCTATAATTCTTTTGGGGGGGGGGGAAGAGACCTATGAAATGTAATGAATTTTGCTGGTCTTTCTATAATAAAAATACAATTTCTTTTCTTTGCCTTGGTTTAAGCTATACTAGGGGGCATTCTTTTCTGAATTCAGTCCAGCTAATTGATTTTAACTAACAAATATTGGATCACTTTAATTGTTTTCTGCAACAAAGTCAAGAAAGCTACTAAATATCCCATCTGACATTCAGAGAATAAAACAAAATGAATACCAAAGTCATAATATTGTCCTTCTAGAATGAAAGGGACTAAAGTAACTAGGACACACTGTTATGAAAAAGGAGTCTTAAAGCATTCACAAGTGTAGGAGGAGGAATTTTGGAGACTTCTCTAGCCTTTGCATCATCCTCAGAAACCTGAAAATCTCAAGATTCCAAGAAGAAAAGGGAGCAAGACAACAGATCCCACAGATGCTCATACTACTTTGTCATATTGGCAAGAGCAAAAGGTATCTTGCTCCCTAAGGGAGATCCTGGGAAAGTTCTAGAAGACACGTCACAGAAGACCATTGGAAAGACACCCTAGTACACAAGTCCAAAGTAATCAGAAACCGTCTTTTGGAGATGATTATTGCATCCGTAATGTATTGCACTGATTGTGCAAAATATTATAGAAAATAAAACAACAAAAAGTCTGATGGTACCTTAAAGACTAACAGATTTATTTGGGCATAAGCTTTTGTGGGTAAAAACCCCCACATCTTCAGAAGTTTTTTACCCATGAAAGCTTATGCCCAAATAAATCTGTTAGTCTTTAAGGTGCCACCTGACTCCTCGTTGTTTTTGTGAATACAGACTAACACGGCTACTCCTCTGATTATAGAAAATGGAGCTTTTCAGATTGTAAGAGTTCTTGTGCTGAATTTTTCTTGGCATTCCCACAGACAGACCCTGAAAGTGTGGCCTCTTCCAAATGGTGGGATGGACCCTTGTCTCAGGAAGTAATTCTGAGTTCAGGGCAGGGGTTGCTTCCTAGCTGGGGAGAAAACTGCTTTAGTAAGTGGCAAGAGGAGAATTACCTTTGTACCATCTGCCATTGATGAACAGATGTGGTTCTGTTGCTACTGAGCTCACGCCTGTGCCCATTATACATGGCTCAGCCTGGCTTTGCAGACTCACCAAGAAGCAGACTTTGAGGTCACAAAACAAGATGATTATGCTGTGGAACTGTTCTTAGGACACAAGAAAGCCAAACAAAGGAACCCATACAGATGCCCCTTAATAGCATACTAATTGAATATTTCTAAAAATGTCTGGTCTGTGTAACAGGGTTTAGAGGTCTTTGTGGAGAGGGGATGCTGTCACTGTGAGAGACAGAAAGTGGTTCTGGTACATGGTCAGGTGTTATAAAGAAGCTCATGCTGCCGACTAACATTAGGACTGACCCCAAACTTCCATGAGTAGGGTGGGCTAAAACTCTATTTCTTCATTAGAATTTTTCTGCCTTCCTCTCACTACCATATTTTTCTCTGCCTCTTTCTTCAGTCTGTCCTAGGCAGAATCCAACCCACTGTTGGATGAGATCTAATTTCATTTTCAAACCCACAACGTTTGAGTGAGTGTGACTCAAAAATCTCTTACTCCTAACTGGCAAGGGGATTACAGGGATCTCCTGGGTTCACCAAAGAGTGACATGTGAGGTCTCAAATAAAAGCCAGTGTCACACTGGTCATCAGTATCATCGCAAAATTCATGTGTAAATGCTATGTAAGTAGTTGTCTACACTGAAAACTCTGTTCCTGAAGTCTCTGTCTAGGGACTGGTCACCAGCAAAGGTGACAAACAGATTTTTCTGTCAGACAAGAAAGGTTTATCTATCTGGCTGTTTAAATGTAAATTAAGTATTATATATTTCACAATGGATCCTCTCACCAGTCTGAATTGAATGTTAATAAAGGACTGTGAAAACTTCATAGAGAGAAAAGTAACAAGAAGAAAATACTGGGGAGGGAGGAGAGGTTGAGAACCCGATCTTGAGGTGCACATCAAAGGTTTACTTTAGTATATTTGAGAGAGAAAGAGAACACCTTGTCATCCTTCACCTAGGAAGTAAATGGACAGCAAGTTTACTTCATGAAAGCGGGATCTCAGCCAGACTTGTTTGAAAATGCTGGAAAGAACATTGGGTGAGATAAGCTGCTTTAAACAAGAGGATAACTTGTCTCCAGAAAGCATGTTATGATTTTATTTTATATGTAACAATTTGTTTCCAATATCCTTACTCACTGTCACTTGAATCTATGCTCTCTTGATAATAAATGTATTCCTGTTTTCATCATAAATACATCTAAGTGCTGTGGTGTTAAGCAAAGTCATGATCCTGGGTTGAATCTTAAAAGTTGGTGTGTACTGTTCCTTTGAGAACAGCAGACCAGGTAATTCTGTGCACGTTCAGTCGATAAGGGGCTGGACCATAGACATGGACTCCATAGGTGCTCTGGGGTGGGAGCACCCACAGGAAAAAAAAATAGTGGGTGCTCAGCACCCACTGGCAGCCCTGTAGATCAGCTCCTCCCGCTCCCCGCCCAGCGCCTCCCACCCGCCACGGATCAGCTGTTTAGTGGTGTGCAGGAGGCACTGGAGGGGAAGGGGAGTGGGGGAGGAATGAGGGTGGAGGCTTGGGTAGAGCAGGAGCAGGGTTGGGGCTTGTAGGAAGGGGCGAGGCCTGGGGCAGAGCTGGGGTCAAGCATAGGGTTACCATATGTCCGGTTTTTCCCGGA
>NW_020664417.1:44839446-44879562 GCF_002925995.2 Terrapene triunguis | reverse complement strand
GGGGCGGGGTTGGGGCGGAGTTGGGGCAGGGCTGGGGGTGGGGAAATGGGCGGGGCCAGGGCCCCGTGGAGGGTCCTCTTTTTTTATTTGTTAGATATGGTAACCCTAGTCAAGCACCCCCAGTATCTGAGTAAGTCGGTGCCTATGGGCTGGACACTGCAGGGGCTGCGCTGAGGACTTTGGGGTTGGTGTGTGCATGTCACACCAGAGAGCAAGGCCTGTGGAGGCCTGGAAGGCACTGCCTGTGCTGCCAGAGACTGGCGATTTCCGGGCGTGGAGCCACAGTAGGCACAGACAAGACTTCCTCCACACCAAGAGGAAGTGGTGATGATGTGCCTAATAACTCTGGGTACCCTTGGGGAGTGTGTCTGTGGGTTTGAAGTTAATCAAAGTTAGCTAATGTACTGTAACTTTGTGTTAAAAATAGCAAAAATATCCAAAATGACATAAATGCCTCCTTTATCCATTGCACAAGATACAAGGAGTGAGATCCTGCCCCTGACTGAAGTCAGTGGGAGTTTTGCCGTTGATTTTAGTGGGGCCAAGGTTTCACCCAAGAGGTACAATTGATGGGGAAACCTCAAGATGTTCAAAGATTCTCTTTACTTCAGATAAGAACCTTCAAGGTTGGATGGTTAAGAGAACTAGCCTACGTATTCTGTTGTGCAGATCAGGACTGGAAGTCTTACAAAGGCAGGCTGTCCCACAAGACTTTCTCGTGGTTTCGTATTTGATCATTCTGGCAACACCATGAAAACAGCCTTTATTACAGTATTTTGGTGACTGTTTCTAGTCATAGCTGGTTTGGTTTACATTCAGATTTGTTTTAGTGATAATTGGGAATCCCGGGGACAGGGAGGAGAGTGGGGGGCATGAGAAGATGTTTTCTTGTTTTATTGGAACCACTCATTCACCTGGAAGAAGCTTTGTTCTGAAAATTTGCTATATTTTGGTTAAACTGAAACTTTATCTGAAGTATTCATTTGGGGCATGGTGGGGAGAAAGCCTAGTATATCAGCGTTCTATACTATCTGATAGGCATTAAGGCCAGAAGGGACCTCCTGCACATTCCAGGCCACAGAACCTCACCTACCCACTCCTGTAGCAGGCCCCTAACCTCTGGCTGAGTTACTGAAGTCTTCAAATCTTTCAGGTCACAGAGAAATCCACCTTTTACTCTAGTTCCAACCAGCAAGTGACCTGTACACCATGATACAGAGGAAAGTGAACCCCCCCCACAGGATCTCTGCCAATCTGACCCCAAGTATGGAAATCAGTTAAACCATGAACATGTGGGTGAGAACCACCAGACACCTAGGAAAGAATTATCCATAGTACCTGAGCTCCCCCCCATCTAGTATCCAATCTCCAGCCATTGCAGATATTTGCCAATAGCAGTCACGTATGCAGCATACATCGTTGTAGGCAATCTCTTCATACCGTCCTCTCCATAAACTTATCAAGCTCAGAATTGAAACAAGTTAGTTTTTTGCCTCCCATCACTTCCCTGGGAAGGCTCTTCACTCCTCTGCTAGTTAGAAACCATCATCTAATTTCAATCCTAAACGTATTGCTGGCCAGTTTATATCCATTTGTTCTTGTGCCAAAATAGGCCCCTAACTTAAATAACGCCTGTCCCTCCCGGGTGTTTATCCCTCTGATGTATTTATAGGAAGCAATCATATCTCCACTCATCCTTCTTTTTGTTAGGCTACGCAAGCCAAACTCCTCAAGTCTCCTCTGGTATGGCTATATGATTTCGTACTTATTTTTGTTCTCTTCAAAATTCGATCGTAGAGATCTGAAAACAGATCACTGATCTATTCCACCGTTCACATTAATGATATGCTTGATATCGTAAAACATAAGACATTTTGTTGCGACGAGTGACTGCTGTGATGACAAGATAGACAAGCCATTGTGGTAAATAATCACTTCATAAATAAGATTCATAACTGGCAAAGTAATGTCAGTAAAGAAAATGCTGAGCCCCTCTCTCAATATTTCCCCCTGCTATAGCTTCATCAAAGGACATGGCCTCCTTGTGGATCAAGTGTCACTGGAATCGATCTCTGACTAGAACCTTAAGGAGGACATAAAAAAACAGACCACCTTAAGGCCCACATGATAGCTGACTGTGTAGTACGCCCACTTCAGAATTTGTTGCTCTTCCATTCTAATAATATGTCCATACAAGAAAGCTGCTGAAACTGAACCAGTGCTGGGTTTCTTGGTTCAGCATTGAATATCCTCATTTCTGATCTTGTCCTGCAATTTGATGTGGAGCAGCTGATGAAGACAATGAGAACTGAAAACCGTAATCCAGTGTTCTTCAGCTTTTCTCAGTACCCATGTTTCACTTCCATACAATAGAGTTGGTATAAACATGGTTCTATAGATCTGCAGCTTTGTAGCAAACTTGATGTCATGACCATCGTAGAGAGACCATTGGGTAAACTAAGGCACTCACAGGCCCAAAACTTGGCAGCAGCTGCTGCTATACAAGTGTCCACAGCTTTTGAGTATCATCCAGTACAGTCTGAGGATGCCTAGATATTTAACAATTGCCACCTGCTCAGGGCCAGTTCTGGCTTTTTGGCCACCCCAAGCAAAAAAAACAAAAAACAGGGCGGCCAGAATAGCAAAGCAAAAAAAAAAAACCTGCGGCGCGGCAGGTGGGACCAGCTGCGGGGGGAGAGGTGGAGGGAGCAGGAGGGAGAGAGAGAGAAGGGGGCGGCCAGGGCTATAGCAGGGGCACTGCCACGCAGCCCCTCCCGCTGCACCGCCGCCTGCCGCGAGGGCTCCGCTCCGGTCGGCGGGGAAGGAAAGAAGAGGGTGCTCTGGTTCTCTGCGCCGCCGCCCCCTACAGGGCGGCCGGAGTGGAACAAAAAAAAAAAAAGCGGCCGTGCCGCCCTAGGATTGGGCAGAATGCCGCCTCCAACAATCTGCCGCCCCAAGCACCAGCTTGCTCAGCTGGTGCCTGGAGCCAGCCCTGCACCTGCTCAATGTCCCATCTGGACGAGTTAGTCCTGACCTGGTTGTAATCTGGAGCTCAAGGCTGCTTGATGGTAATGCCAGGGCCTTAGTTTTATCTGGATTGTTAACCAAACCAATGTGCACTGCTTCTTGCCCAACCAGATCAGACATCAGTGCAGCAATTCACCAAACTGATCAAAAAAAAAACAACCAAAAAAACCCCAGAATGTCATTGGCGTACTTGAGATCTAAAAGCAGAACGTTCAGCTCAGCGCCCCCAACTGATGCCTTTTCAAGCTTATCCATCAGCTAATCAGTGCCAATACTGAACAACGATGGTGACAGAATGCAACCTTGCTGAACTCCTGTGGAGACGGGAAACCATGCTGTGCATCTACCACTGACTAAATCACAGCTTTCCATTCCATTATAGAGCTCTTCTGTCAATTACACTATCTTCCCTGGGATGCTGAGTCACCTTATCAGATCCCATAAACTCGCTCAATGCACTGAATCAAAGGCTTGATGGAAGTCTAGAAAAAGTGCTCTAACTACAGTTATAACTACATTTTAAGGGACTTTTATCTATTTCTAGAAATAAGATAAAATGTACCACAGTTAGATTTATGGCAGTGTTTTGATGCTGACTGTAATTTTACGTAAATATATTACCGTGATTGATGCAGTAGAACCAAACTAGTACTGCAAGGAGATCATTGCAAATATATATATATATATATATATGAAAAAGTAGTACAGAATTTTAGAACTGTTAGTTTAAAATGCCTTGCTGCTTTATTATAAGGGTAATTTGGAGGTCTTCTTGGAAAATCCTATAAACTTTTAAGGAGAAAATAGGATCGGTGTTTTCTACTCCTTTTACCATGGTTTTGTACTGTGTATGAACTGCCTGCCTTAGAGGCAAGTTGGCTGTGATCCATATGATTATATTTAAAAAGAGGGTAACTTTCCTTCAGTTCTTTTTTCCTCAAATGCCCTCTAGCAAATGTTTTTTGAAGTGATTTTGTGGGTATTTTATTTAAACCCACACATGCAGTTTAAAAAGCTCTTAAACTGTCTCATTGTTGTATATGCTCTGCACAATCTATATAGTAACACCTATCAGAACACCTTCACAAGTTATCTGATGGAAGTAACTATGAAAGCAATCTCTAATTCAGAGATGTTGCTGCTAGGAACTTGAAAATATGTAGAGCGAATAATCAAACAGGTGCAGGAGCTGTGAACAAGTCTGGCACTGTGTAAAATTAACTCTAGTTCTGCAGTGTTCCAGTTTCCTTTGGAAACAGATATTATATAATGTACAATTAATTATGATAGTGTTTTGCATTATGAGACCTGTATTGTGTAGTGGCAAGAATGTGGGTCAAACTATAGGATTCTATTCCTAGCTCTCTCACTGACTTCCTGTGTGACCTTGGGAAGAATCATAATCTGTGTTTCAATTTATGTATCTATAAATGATTCGATATTTACCTACTGCCCTAGGAGCTGGGAATTGAATAGCTCACATTTATAAAGTGCATTTAAATCTTTTTGTAAAGGTGCAAAGTTAACAAAGTACTTCCATTTTCATTGTAAACTGAGAAACCATGTTGTCTATCACAGCAACCCAACTATCTTTGCATGGACATTTTTTCATGTAAGCCTACCATGCAAGTTATTAAGGAAATGGAAAAAGGGTCAAAAAGCTCTCTAATTGTGCTAATGATATTCAGGCATGTTTTTTTTTATTTGTTTTTCTATTTGGATATTCAATTACATCCAGGAATGATTATAGCAATTCTATATCAAGAAGGATAATTTTATTTTCCTGTAATTGCTACTTAACTGGGATTTGCTCTTGTGACATTTGCTGTCCTTTGGTGCCAACTGCATTTGAAACTTGATACAGTTCATATTTATGTTTTATGGCTATAAAGGCAATTTAAGAATACACTATAATTAACAATTATTATGGTTTTTAAATGTGGAAGCTAAATTTTAAACTTGTGCTGTGTGGAAAAACAGTGAATAAATGAATGAAGATGATCTTTGGTGAGCTAATTTATGAAGGCAACCAGGAATATAACATACTATGTTGGTGAAGGAAGGTGTATAGTTTTGTAAGTGCTGTAACTCATGCTGGTCTGAGACAATTGGAAGCTACGAAAAATGGCAACTGGAGGAGAAGAATTACAACGTTACATGTGAGGTATCTCCCTTGAGTTAAAGCTGTGAGTAATGCCTGCCACTTATGTCTTGAAAGTGAGATGTCATAGCACACTACTAGGTAAAGCATGAAGGAACAGACACCATTCAATGTCTGCTAGCTTCTTTCCAAATTGTGGTGGATTTTGACCCGAACAAATGTCCACTAGGCACAAGTAGTCCCCCTGAGGTAAAAAATGACTCTGTACTTTGGATGCAAGTCTGTGCTGTGCCTCTACTTGGGGCAGCAGGGAAGTTGCATCACAGGGAGGGGAGGGGGTGACAGAGCAAGGCCAGCTAAGGTACCTTTAAGCCATCCTTGCAGTCTCTCTTATCTGGACTGTTCCAGAGATTGGAGAGGCACTGCAGCATAATTTAGACTGCCTGAGGGCCTGTCAAAGTTATGGCAGCCTCTCCAGGCTGCCTGAAATCTCTCTAGCATTGCATGCTGTGGTTGTGTTCTGAGGCTTATCCCTACAGGCCCCCTACACTTAGGGTTGGCAACTTTCTAAACGCCCCGCCCCTTCCCTGAGGCCCTGGCCCCATTCACTCCATCCCCTCTCCCTCTGTTGCTCTCTCTCCCCCACCTTCACTCACTTTCACTGGGCTGGGGCAGGAGTTTGGGGTGAGGGAGGAGGTAAGGTCTCCTGGGTGGGGCCAGAAATGAGGGGTTCATAGTGCGGGAGGGGGCTCCAGGCTGGGGCAGGAAGTTGCGGGGGTGTGGGGGGGGTGAGGGGCAGGGATGAGGGGTTTGGGGTGCAGGAGGGGGCTCAGGGCTGAGGCAGGGGGTTGGGGTGTGGGAGGGGGTGTGGCCTCCAGGAAAGGGTTCAGGGCTGGGGCAGGGGATTGGGGTGCAGACTCTGGGAGGCAGTTAAGGTGCGGGAGGAGGTTCCAACCTGGGGCAGGGGCTGTGGGCTCCAGCCAGGTGGCACTTACCTCAGGTAGCTTCCGGTCGGCGGTGCAGCTGAGCTAAGGCAGGTTCCCTGCCTTCCCTAGCTCCCCCATCTCCTGGAAGCGGCTGGTATGTCCAGCTCATAGGTGGAGGGGCAGGGGGCTCTATGTGCTGCCCGCACCCACAGGTTCCATTGGCCATGGGAGCTGCAGGGGCGGCGCTGGGGGGTGAGGTCAGTGTGCGGAGCTTCCCTGATTGCCCTTCTGCCTACGGGCCTCAGGAACATGCCAGCCGCTTGCGGGAGCCGCACCGGGAGACTGCCTTAGCCCTGCTGCGCTGCCGACTGGACTTTTAACGGCCCGGTCAGCTGTGCTGACCGGAGCCACTAGGGTCCCTTTTCGACCGGGCATTCTGGTCAAAAACCAGATGCCTGGCAACCCTACCTACACTGAGTCTTGTGAAGGAGTCTCCAGGAGGCAGCCTTATGGCTATCTCCATAGTGTCTGCACTACAGAAATCCTCCGCTGGCCAGATGGTGATTTTAAGGCATCTTTACATCACTCCAGCCTTTTTACCCAGCATACAGGGGCTTGAGTGATGGTAAGGATCTCACCCTTGGTGCTTAAGTGCTTTGTTGGATTGGGACCATATTCAGGTTCTTATATTGTGCTTCTCACCATGCCTTCCACCTAACCAGTTATTCCACAACTACACAAAAAGCACATAGCCACTTTTGCCCTAGTCCGGTACTCCTTGGGTAGGCAAAACTCACACTGATTTGAATTGGAGGAATACAGGGTTTTGAGGAATACAGGGTTGGATGCTTAACATTGAATGCTGCAGATTGCATCCCATATGTGCATTCTTTAACCTAAAGAAAAAATTTTGTACAAAAGCCTTGTGCTTCCATTCTGGGTTTAAGATACCCATGGGCATCAGATCAAAAGGATTAAAACTTGGATGGTAAACTGTTCTTTCATTTATTTACAGTGCAGCCTATATAAATGCTAATGAATGGGGTAGCAATTACAAATGATCTAATGGGTCAATGCATGAACATATGTGGAGTAGAAAAACAACCTGATTCTCATTTTTCCTTACTGTGCTGTAAACTGAGAGCAACTCCAGTGGTGTCAGTGGAGCTACATCAATGTTAAACAACTGTAAAGGGAGAATCAGGCCCAATATCCACATTATGTTATCCAGTAAAGAAACAGTTACTGAAATGGTATCTTAGTGATACAAAGTAATTTTCCTGTAATGGTCAGTACACACCAGTAATAAATTGTTCAAGTGGTTTAATGTTTCCCAGCCAACTGCTTTAAAATCAGTTGGAAAATCAGCAAATTGCTTCCCGTTCTGCTCAAAACAGAGTAGCACTGGACAGTAGTCATGGCACCAAGAATCTGTGCTTGGTAGCTGGAGACACTGTTCACTTGAAGACAGTTTGATCCTTCGCATCGGATGTCGTTGTTTCCTAGGGAATATATTGATAAATAAATATCAGCTAAGGACTCTTCCTCCATTCTGGAAAGTTAATGGAGAAGGTGAAAAATCAATAAACTAGGATTGATGTTAGAAATATGGTCAGTGATATCTGTTACAGCATCTTACTCAAATGTGCTAGAATGTGTTTGAAATCTGACACGTTGGCATTCTTTCTAAACACAGAGCATCTCTTTGTAGCAGTCATAAAAAGCAAAGGACAAGCTGCAGAGTATTGAAAGAAGATCACTAGTCCCTCTGGTCCATTCTTCACCTTCACTATATAATTCCCATTGAAGTCAAACATTTGAAGTCAGCTGGAATATTTCTACCCTGAAAAGGGGAAAATCAGGTTTCTGGTGACAGAAATGTCTGAAATCAAACACATTGGGCCTGCTTCCCTGCTTGCATTCCACTAACAGATTCCCAGCGGGCTCCCAGTGGCAGAAGTGCCACTATGAGCAGAGGTGCAGCAGTACAACCTGTCTGCAAGTTACACTTCTCCAGAAGGTCTGGAGCTACTTGCTGTAGCCACAAAAGGGCATGGAGCTGACCTAGGAAATGCTGAGATTCATAGCACATTCTGAGCAGTCTCAGTGTGCCCTCTGGAAACTAGAATGGGATTTAAAACTGCCTTCCTCAAACAAAATGCATGTGGGAGTTCAACAATACCCCAGATATCCTCTCTCAGGGTTATTCTCCTGTCAGCTCAGCTGCAGTTTGCACCTGCAGACAGGGGTGAATCTGACCCTGGTAAATGTTATATGCCACAAACTCTTATACACATTGTAATTAGATATCTAGAAGTTTTGGGATGGAAAAATGTGTGTAATGATGTAGTAAATACAGTGTGTATAATTAATATATATTATGTAGATGTTTGGGTTTTTTTAAATAAATAAATTGGGATGAAGGGTACTAGGTATGAAGTGGTCACCGCTAGAAAGCCAATGTTTGCCAATGTTACAGAATTGTATCTGAGATGATGGTATCTCGCGCTTAAATATCACATTTTATCTGTAGATAGAAGTTTCACAATTTTAAGTATCGTTAGTCGCATGGGGAAACTGAGGCATAGTGAAGTGTACAGTTTTATCTCCTATTCTAAGTATAGGATACTACTGTGGTACCTTGGGTACAGTGGTTACCACTTAATTTTTTTTTCTATTTAGGATAGAAAAATCCACAGTATTATTTAAACATACCAAGAACAATTTGTAAAGGTTGTAATGGCTATTCTTGGTGGTAAATGGTTGTAAACGTTGACTTCTTGGTGACAGACATGAATCGTGTCAGTGCATATCAGTAATTCCAAATTTATTTTTAATAAAGTGGCCTTTTAAAGGATTACTTGTCATAACTACATATTGCTTTTCGTATATTCAAATGTCCTCCATACTTAGATTGAGCCTCAAAGATACAGGACTGTTTTTTAATCAATGGTTTATTTTATATGACAATTTTCAAATAATCCCAGGCTAATAAAAGGCAATGAGGTTTCATTTCTTACAAACATTTTGTATAATGCATATTGTCCTTCACCTACTTTCCAAAAATTCTGTGTAACACCAAAAGCAAATGGTAAAAATGAGACATCTGAATGTTTCCATAAAATGTTCAGAAATTAAAATAATGGCAGTACAGAAGAAAAAACCCATAAATTAAAATTCTGTGCTGGAGATCTGCACATGATCAGCCATGCTTGCTGGATAAGTCTGTTGGTTGTTGCCATGGCTACAAAAAGCCCGTGGAACCCAATGAGCTGTCTGCAGCACTGCTGAAAGGACCAGCCATTTTGCTTATGGAAAACAGTGTGACATATTATGCTGTGCTTTACCACAGAATAAACAAAAATCTATTCGCAGGAAACCGAAGAAACAGGCATATTAGTGAATAATTATTACAGCTGAGCATGCCCTCAAGATGCCATTTTGACAAGCTGGTGGCTGCTGCTGCCACGAGCTGATCTGAGAGGGTGGAATGCAGAGTGATAATGCTGCATATCTGCTAACAGCAGCGGAGTAGGATTTTTTGACTTGTAAAGGCAAGGGTTCTTTGCAACGTTATCTCAACAGCTCGCTAGCTGCTCAGAGTGAAAGCTGCTGACCCAAAAGAAGGGTGTTGCCCTCTCTCAACATTGTTCTTGTGCACTGCTGTTTTATATGAGCAGGCGCTGCTGAAGAAGCAGGTGTGCAGTTCAGATGGGCTCTGTATTGTAGGCTGTACAAACCAGGTTTACATGCTTCCTATTAACAGATTGTTGGCTTAGGAGCATCTGCCTGTGGACTTATTCCTAGAAGGAGGCTACCGTACATCTCAGCTTATGTGAAAGAGGTAAGCATTTGTTTTGTTTTCAGTTTTGTAAATACCTTGAGCAAAACTTCATGCAAGTGAAACTGACCTACAAAATATTTACCATTAAAAGGTGACTTGGGCAGTGACTTGTTTAGAACCTTTTTTGAATTACACTGATCGATCATTTTACAGATTAGTTGTGTCAAATATTGTAATGTACCCTTCCAAATATTTGCTATTTTGAAATAATTCATTTTGAATAGTTCACAAAGTCATGTATACACATTTTACCCACACACAATAGAGATATTTTTTATCCTGCTGTGACCTGTATTGTAGGAATTATGTGGGATATGAAACATTATAGAATTTGTGACTATTTTATTTGAAAAACCTTAAAATCATTAAATCTCTTAGTATTGCAGTACATGCAATAATAATAAACTAGATTTAAACTGTCCAACTGCTGTTGTGCAGTATGTAGGTCATAATAGAGAGCAGGCTTTGCACTAGTTTTTATGAACTGCATGCCCTAATGTTGTGTTTGATTAGTTTCTGGTACTTGTACTGTTAAGAGTCTAGGTAATAGCTGCTGCTCACACCTCCTTTTCAAAGATATCATGCATTCCATGCTAGCACAGAGCACAACACACCCATTGTGTCCAACAATTTGGAGTTCAGGAAAAGAAAGGAAGCCCGCACTCCACATGGAGCACAAGTATAGTTATAGTATAAGATGGTTAAACTTCTTTTATTGCACAACCTCACTGGTATGCTAACTGCTATGAGTGCTACATAAAATAAAAATGCTAAGACAAATGCACAGAACTATTTGAATATGATAGTTCTTGTGAATGGCTATGTGCTAAAATTATAGACTCTCAATTCCAAAATTAATTGCCCCTTGACAAGTAAAACATAATCTGATTGACTGACAGTCTCAGAGGCAGACAGCAGTTATGTGGATTGAACTTGGTCAATAAAACTATAATCCTTTGGCACAGCCAGTGATCTGAAAATGTTTAAGTTATGTTAACCGGTAGCATTTCAGCCTCCGTAATCTAAGAACTCTTACTGAATACCATCATTTCTGACTGCTCATAATAACATTGAACATCTGAAATGGATTAAAACTATCCACTGACAACCCACCAGGAATTCTGATTCTTTATGTTTACACTTGTAAAATGTGTTAATGCAATGTTTGCATTAACTTGTATTTAACAGTTGTACAGATTTAAATCTCGATTGCTACCTCATATACTTAGACAATAGGACTGGGCATGAGATTAATCATTACAAATCCCAGTACATAATTACAAAAGTAAATTAGTAACAAGTCACTATTGTATAAGATGGTGCAGTAACTGGGAGCCAAAGTCCAAGAGGTTTTCAAAGTTAGGATGTCCAGCCAATGCATACAAAATTAAATGTTACATTTGAAAACACTGCTACAGAAATGGAAGTCTCTTGTCCACCTGCCTCCTCTAAATTATTCCTTCAAAAAAGACACATCTTCCATGAATTATGAGTTTATCTCTTCACCAATAATTATCCCTGAAACACCTCCCTTACTTGAACTACTGCTGTGTGTTTAGTCTTGTAGGCATCCTACTGTACATTCTTTGGGGCAGGGACCATGTCTTTTTCTATGTCTGTAAAGTGCCATATACATTTACAGAGCTTTATAAGTATTTATAATTAACTGGATGTGTGTGTGTGTGTGAGAGATTACTTCAGCCATGTAAATAAGGGGTGGAAAGTAGGTGGAGCTTAATATTTGTAAAATGCTTTGTAAGCATCTAAAGAAAATGTTGTGGGTGATCATGATAAATTAATCATGCAAAATATCAACATTTTTTACAATACAACAATAGCAGCCAGCAGGTGCTAGCACTTTCCAATCACAAAGACAAACACTGTACATTCTTCTAGTCAGGGACTATCTAAAAAGACAAAGAGAAATGAAGGCTGGCAGAATATAACAAAGTGTGATCACTTAGGTAATGATAGGCACATGTCTGATTAATTACATATTTGTTGGATTTAAAAAGAAAAACTTAAACACACTAAATTTCTTTTCCACAAAAATTTATTCCTCATGTCTTTCCCCCACACTAGATCCCAGCTTTGCTTTCCCTCACACCAATTCCTGGTGTCCATATAATCCCTTCCTGCTGACTTTCAACCCCCTCTATCGACACTGATGAGCAGTTTTGCTCAGGAGATGCATAAATGAAATAAATAAGTAGATGACTTAGTCAGCTAGTGCCTTGTAGGCGTTGCAGAAGAAGTGTCTATTCAGGAGGAATTTAAATGAAGAGAGGGAAGAATTGCAACTAAACATTATATGCAAATAGACCAAATTCTGTGTTGTGTGGCTATAAAATGAGGAGAGAGTTCAATCTTCAATATAAAAATCAAATCAGGAAAACCACTGTTGAGTTTAGTTGCCAAAATGTGTCTCTAAAAAGGAATCTCCTTAGAAGAATATGAAGATTATATCAATTTGCCCTGAATGTTACATTTAGGGAAACAGTAGCAGTGCACATAGGAACTAGGGGTGAAATCCTGGCCTCACTGAAGTTAATAGATTTGCCTTTGACTTCAGTGGAGCCAGGACTTCACCCAATGTTTAAATCATTTTGCGTATCTGTAGATTGTGTGTCAAGTGACAGGAGCCATATTTCATCTGCAGTGGTGTCAATCACATCAATCATAATCTTTTCCCAATATGCTGATATCAAACTACAATAATGTATAGATGCTCTTCTTAGCAGAGTGAGCCAGAATGTCCCATGTGTCCCCATTAGTTAAGTGGTGTGGTCATGAATAGTGTAGTAACACAAAATAGAATCAGATAAATGAGTCCTTATCAGAAGTCCTTGTCCAAACATAGGATGCCATAGCCGTAGCAGGTGCAAGAACAACGTAAGGGAGGAAAACTGGGATGGCCAAGTGAAAGAGCAGAATCAAATAAGGGCAATCATTTGGTGTTTTCCAATTTGAAAACATCATTAGATTTGACCAGAACAATAATAACTAGCAACAGGCCCCATTGTGGACCATGGAATACCGTAACATAGTGGGTGAGGAATGCACGTACCGCATCTTGTACACACGCAGCATAAAGAAATGGCTGCGTAGATATGTGAACCACAGTATGTTTGCAAACGGGGCAAAGGAAAGTGCCAGTATGAATGATGATGGATAACAGCACATGCATACAGATCAGTCTCAAACGTCAGTATAATACAATCAGCACATCTGGCAAATTTCATACTGTGCAACACCATCCCTAGCCTAGTAGTATCTTCCTGTCCAATATGCCTTTAAGAACAGGTATTTAATAAGACTCACCAGTGATGATGGGGTTCTTGAATTGGCAAAGTGTCTCAAATTTGATCATTGACCGCTATTTCTATTCCAGTAAGAGTGTCTATGTAATAATGTTGATTGAGGCATGATTTGAGAGTCTCTTCTAATGTGGTCATTTGAGTCTAAGGAGAGTACTGATATTTTCATCTTGTTGCATTGCTCTGTATAGATATCCTTTCCAATGTCATTATCTTGGTATTGTGTTAACATCTGTTGCACTCACTGCCAGCTACTACATTTTTTTATAAGAATGTTGAGCATAATACATATATGTACAACATACCTTAGAAGTAGATTTTTACAGATCTTCGTTAGTGCACATTTTTACAACAAATGGCATCTAGACTTGTAATTGTCTCCCATTCAAAATGCTATAATAAAAGTACACCACTAGAGTTGGTCAAAAATTAGTGTTTTGTGAAATATTTTCATTTTCTCCCATTTTTTGTAAAAAAATTCAAAAAGTTCTGATTTGTTAAAAACTAACTCCCCAAACATTAAAGCTTCCTTCCCCTCTTTCTCTTTTTTTTTTTTTTTTTTCTTTTTGGCACTGGAAAGGGGAAGGAGAGGGGAAAAAGTCTTAAAAAAAAATCTGTATTTCTCCATTTTCATTTTCCAAAATCTATTTTTCATCCAAAAAATTTTTGCATGAAGAATGTTGGCTAGTTCTACATGCCACAAAAATGTTTGTCTTGCTCTCTTTCTGTCAGTTCTGGAAATTAGAGATTTTAAATGCAATATATTGTAGAACTCTATCTGCAGGTAAAGTAAAGCAAAATGCTAAAAAGCACTTAGCTTAGTTTCTAAGGAATTATGTGATATAAAAGTTCATGAAGTATGAGAATGGGGGAGGACTATAAAGTGAGAGTAAAGAGAAGTAAACACTTAAAAAGAGTCCTGAGGCAGACTAGCAAGGAAAGTTTTGAATGAAACAACATTTTTAAATGACATGGTTCTTGAACTACAGTAAAACTCTGCTTTCAGTATTTTAGGACTATGAAATATAATATTTTTCTGTTCAAACATGTTGTGCCATGACAAAACACATCATAGCTAATGTTACTGTGAAACAGGAAATTCAATAACACAGTGAGAGACTTTTCTTCTGTTATTTCCAGCTCCTCGCTCTAAATCAGTTTTTGTCGTCTTTTCTGAGCTTAGTCTGGATAGTGTTCTGGTTCATGCACTCTTAAAAACCTCACCCTCCTTACTCAATAAGGGGCTTCCCTTGAAGAGCACAGATTTGGCTATGACTAGAAGCTGAGTTTTGATGTCTCCAATGGAGTCTCTAGGCTGCCTTTTAGGATAAAAAAAAATTCTCTTTAAAAACAAAATATTGTTGCACTGTTTTTTTAAAACTCTGAGTCCCTCAGAGCTCAAAGACTTTGCAAAAAACTGAAAAAAAAAATCTTCAGTCATATTTTGGCCAACAGATTTGATCAGGTCAGTTTATCGTTTCATTAGATGACACTGGTTTTTTAAAAATCAGTGAATTAACTTTGAATAATGAAAACTTTATTTTTAATAAGGCACCATGTTTGTTATGTCTTGTGTTATTATTATGTATTATTCTTCAAGGTGTACAAGTAATTTTGTTTTACTATTACAGATGTTTTAAAGCAATTAAGAAATCAGTCTGGCCCATATCAATCAGCCCCATAAAACATTGAATAGTTTATCAGCAGTCAATGGTTAGGTTATTTAGGGTGCAAGTTGTATTTTCTAACATACTCTTTCACTTTACCAGTACCCCCATGAAAAGGCAGATATGCCTGGGGAAAACTATGGGAAAGCAAAAGTGCTGTAGCTGCTGAGTAGAATCAATAACTGCAATGTTCATACCAGAAAATAAAGGGAACCAAACCCCTGTAGGCATATAAAACCGTAAAGTGAATCAGTGTCTAAAGATCCATTAATGTATTGGGCCTACAATCCTGCAAACAGAAAATCAGCAGCTGGGGCTGAAGGTCAACATAGATGGGAAGTCCAAGGACACTTCCAATCATTGTTTCAAAATTTTGGATGAAACACTGAATATATACCAGGTCCAATTCCCTGCCCCAGGGTCTGCCAGCAGCATCTAGGTAATGGGACTCCAGCAGTGGAAGTTCAGGATGCAAGCCAGCTGTAACTCACTAGGCAGCTCAAAATTGTATAGTGCAGCTCATAAGGAGGACACAGTAGATCAAGGAAGGGCAAGGACAAGCTAGCTGTGAAATGTGCTTATTTGGTGTATCTCCTGGGCAGTCTTCACAGAAGGTGAGGGCTTTTACTTAACCTGAGACTGAACATAAAGCTGCTGTAGCCCAGGCAGGACCCCTAGGGAGAGCACTGTGCCATATATTCCACTTTCGTGGAAAGAAGTGTGGACAAGTAGAAATACGTGAAAAGTTCCATGGAACATACGCTTAGTAGGCATAGATAAGACACTGTGTAGGATGTTATGTCATCTTGCTGTAACCCATGCTGTAGATAGCAGATAGCAGCCTTCTTAAGTAGCACAGCCCTTTATTTCTACATCCATGTCAACAGTGGGTGACGAGGGTACAGAATGTACAGCTGTTTGTCTTGTGGTCAAGTGCTGTATGTATTTGCACCTGGTGCCAGATTTTCAAAGATATTTAGGCACCTGGTGGGATTTTCAAAAGCACCTGAATGGAGTAGGTGCCTGACTCCCATTGATTTTACTAAAATGAATATCTGTGGAAGAAGACCTTGACAAAGGCATTTCTGAAACATGGTAAAATGACATAAAGCAATGAAATACTGCTATCCTTGAGTATAAAGTATACAGGGAAGTTGTATTAGGGTGTAATGGTGGAGTAGTAGGACTAGATTTAACACATTCTATAGAATCCAATGAGATTAATACATGAATGGAGTGGACTGGATAGCAGAATCTGTAGAGATACAAATCCCAAAAACTACAAGTACAAATATAGTGTCAAGATTTTTCTACTGACCTCCTGACCAGAAAAATAATATTGAATCCATTGTATTAAGGGATATCAAAAAACAGCTAAGTCTAATACAACAGTACTAATGGCTGATTACAACTAACCATGTATAAACCAATTGAATCTTAGAACAGATCAATGTTTAGAAAAGCAATTTTTGACACCATAAAATTGCTTCTTGGAACAGCTAGTGTTAGAGCACACAACAGCAGCGGCTAGTCTTGACTGAGTCCTAAGTAATGTTGAAGAATTGGATCAAGAAATAATTATAGTTGATCTTCTGAGTAATACTGCCCCCAATATGATCAACATGCTCAAGGGAGAAATCGTACCAAAACCTAGCATAGTGGAACTCAACTGTAGGAAGGATAAAGTTAAATGGGATTCTCCTATTTACCATTTCTTATGACATGAGAACAAGGGAACTTTTAATCAAACTGAAAGGCAAAAAATTTTAAACTGAGATTTTTTCCCCCTTAACCTATGGAACTCATTGTGACAGTATATCATTGAAATCAAGAGATCAGTGGAATTAGGATGGGGGGGGGAATTAAGTGTCTAACTTCTATTGAAATTCAAACTCTCCTTAATCACCTTTGAAAACTCCAGCTTTAGATATGTATATAGATTGTGAGATCAACGGTTTCTTAACTATGATAAAATTAATAAGGGATATAAAACCCTTATGTTTCAGGTCATAAGTCAATTGTTAACTGATGAGAATTTGAAAGAAATTGCTTTATACCCAGGTTATTTCCTAATTGTCCACTACATTGTTTCTTGCTCTTTCAGCTGAAGCATCTGGTACTGCCCATTAGTAGAGAAAGTACACTGGACTAGATGGACCCTGGGTCCAATTAGGTACAGCAATTCCTATTTTCCTCTTCTTCTTGTCAAAATACCATGAAACCACTAAAGTATCTTATATATATATTTTAAAGAGTTATAAGAGCTTTCTGAAATTAGATCTCCAAAAGGACTCATCTCCACAATGAATAGCATAATATAAAAAGAGAGAGGGTAAACATAAGAATGGCCATAATTTGTCAGACCAATGGTCCATCTAGCTCAGGATCCTGTCTTCCAACAGCGGCAAATGCCAGATGCTTCAGAGGGAATGATCAGAACAGGACAATTATCAAGTGATCCCCATCCCCTGTTGTCCAGTCCCAGCATTTGGTAGTCGGAGGTTTAGGGACACCCAGAGCATGGGGTTGCATCCCTGACCATCTTGGCTAATAACCATTGATGGACCTATCCTCCGTGAATTTAACTAATTCTTTTTTGAGCCCAGTTATACTTTTGGTCTTCACAACATCCCCTGGCAATGAGTTCCACAGGTTGATTGTGCATTGTGTGAAATACTTCCTTTTGTTTGTTCTAAACCTATTTCCTATTAATTTCATCAGGTGACCCCTGGTTCTTGTGTTATGTGAAGGGGTAAATAATTTTTCCTTATTCACTTTCTCTACATCATTCATGATTTTATACACTTATCATATCCCCCACCCTTAGTCATCACTTTTCCAAGTTGAAAAATCCCAGTCTTTTTAATAACTACTCTTATGAAAGCTGTTCCATACCCCTAATCAGTTTTATTGCCCTTCTCTGTACTTTTTCAATTCTAATATATCTCTTTTGAGATGGGATGACCGGAACTGCACACAGTATTCAAGGTATGGGTGTACCATGGATTTATGTAGTGGCATATTATATTTCCTCTCTTATTATCTTTCCCTTTCCTAATGTTTCCTAACATTGTTAGCTTTTTTGATTGCCACTGCACATTGGGCAGATGTTTTCAGAGAACTAGCCACAATGACTCCAAGATCTCTTTTCTGAGTGGTAACCACTAATTTAGGCCCTATTTATAGTTGGGATAATATTTTACAATGTGCATTACTTTGCATTTGTCAACATTGAATTTCATCTACCATTTTGTTGCTCAGTCACCCAGTTTTGTGAGATCCCTTTGTAACTCTTCAGTATGCTTTGGACTTAACTATGTTAAGTAATTTTGTATTGTCTGCAAACTTTGACACCTCACTGTTTACCTCTTTTCCAGATCATTTGTGTATAAGTTGAACAGCATTGATCCCAGTGCAGATCCTTGGGGGACCCCACCATTCACCTCTCTCCATTCTGAAAACTGACTATGTATTCCTACACATTGTTTCCTATCTTTTAACCAATTACTGATCTCTGAGAGCAACTTCCCTCTCATCCCATGCCTGCTTCCTTTGCTTAAGAGCCTTTGGTGATGGACCTTATGAAAGGCTTTCTGAAAGTCCAAGTACACTATATCCATTGGATCACTCTTGTCCACAAGTTTGACCCCCTCAAAGAATTCTAATAGATTGGCAAGGTATGTTTTCCCTTTACAAAAGCCATGTTATTTCTTCCCGAACAAATTGTGTTCATCTGTATGTCTGATGATTCTGTTCTTTACTATAGTTTCAACCAATTTGCCTGGTACTGAACTTAGGCTTCCTGGCCTGTAATTGCCAGGATCATCTCTGGGGCCTTTTTAAAAAATTGGCATTACATTAGCTATCCACCAGTCATATGCTACAGAGACTGATTTAAGCAAAAGGTTCCATATCACAGTTAGTAATTCTGCAATTTCATATTTGAGTTCCTTCAGAATTCTTGAGTGAATATCATCTGATCCTGGTGACTTCTTATTCTTTAATTTTATCAATTTGTTTCAAAACTTCCTCTATCAACACCTCAATCTGGGACAGTTCCTCAGATTTTTCACCTAAGAAGAATGGCTCAGGAGTGGGAATTTCCCTCAGATCATGTGCAGCAAAGATCAGTGCAAAAAATGCATTTGACTTCTCCGTAATGGCCTTGTCTTCCTTGAGTGCTCCTTTTGGACCTCAATCAGCTCCTCTGATTTTTTTGGCAAGCTTCCTAATTCTGATGTACTTTTTTGTTGTTCGTTTTTGTCTTTTGCTAGTTGCTCCTCAAATTCTTCTTTGGCCTCCCTAATTATACTTTTACACTTGACTTGCCAGAGTTTATTCCTGTCTATTTTACTCATCAGGATATGACTTTCCAGTTTTTAAAAATGCCTTTCTGCCTCTAACCACCTCTCTTACTGTGGTGTTTAGGCATTTTTTTGGTCCTCTTAGTATTTTATTATTATTATTATTATTCGGGGCATACATTTAATTAGAACTTCTATTATGGTGTTTTTTAAAAATTTCCATGCAACTTGCAGGCATTTCACTCTAGTGACTGTTGCTTTTAATTTCCATTTAACTAGCTTCCTCCTTTTTGTGTAGTTACCCTTTTTGAAGTTAAGTGCTATAGTGGTGAACTTCTTTGGTATTTTCCTCCCGGCAAGCATGTTAAATTTAATTACATCAAGATCACTATTACCAAGCAGTTCAGCTATATGCACCTCTTGGACCAGATCCTGTGTGCCACTTAAGACTAAATCAAGAATTGCCTCTCTCATTGTGGGTCCTGGGACAAGCTGCTCCAAGAAACAGTCATTAATGTTGTTTAGAAATCTTATTTCTGCATCCCATCATGAGGTGACTATATATCCTGTCAATATGTTGAAATCCCCCATTATTATTGAGTAGTCTATTTTTATAGCCTCACTAATGTGATCATTTAATAATCAGCATCCTGGACAGGTAGTATAGTGCTACTGCTGTACTCTTATTATTCAAGCCTGGAATTACTACCACAGAGTCTCTGTGGTACAGTATGATTCATTTAAGATTTTTACTGCATTTGACTCTCTGCTTTTTCATGTATAGTGCCACTCCCCCACCAGCATGACCTACTCTCGCATTCCTATATATTTTATTCCCTGGTATTACCATGTCCCATTGATATCATCATTCCACCAAGTTTTTGTGATGTTTATTCTATCAATATCCTCATTTGATACCAGGTACTTTAGTTCACCCATCTTAGTGTCTAGACTTCTAGCATTTGTATACAAGCACTTATAAAATTTGTCAATATTTAGTTTTCTGCCTTCATATGATGTAATTCAATGGGTCCTTCCCTTCTGAACACAGAGATCGCAATATATACCTTTGAGTGAAAAATTGTTCCATGTACATAGTGCTACACTGTCTTCTATGCAGTTGCTCGCTTTGACATTTTTGAAGAGCTGAGTTATGTCAGGTACTGTCTGCCTCGTGTCAATTATGTAGATTTTTATTTTTATTTTTTTGCTCTTTTGGAAGGATGTAGTAAACTTTTGTATGGCTTGATAATCAGCAGAATCCCAAAGATCCCATCATTGAAAAATGTTCAGTATGTCTCCTTGAGGAGGGGTCATTCATTACACACACATCAATAGACTGCTGCTTCAGGGCTAGTCATGCCATTTTACAACATTAATTCCAGCCATCAACTGTCAGTCCAGGTTTTTAAAAGTTTGTCTATTCAGTTCTACTAAATTTCCAGTGAACTGCTGGTTCTCAGCCGTGAAATTCTCTCATGTAGCTCAAATCCATGGAATTTTCAGAATATTAATTTTCATTAGGACCGACTGATATTTCCAGGGAATCTCTTGGGAAGTTAAGTGACATTAGCAATTGGTTTGCCATGAATATGTACAGTATTGAAGAAAGGCAAATCAAAGAAAGGAAAGTGCCACTGCATAATCATGGAGTGAGATGTTGACAAGTTTGACAGTAAAATAAGATCCAAAGCTAAGACTTTGCTGTGACATGCATTCAGATAACCAGGCAAACTGAATTTCTTAACAGACATATTTTCTTTAGGGGTCACTTTACAGACACAGGTATCTGGTAATCTGATCAGCACTACAGATTACCATCCAGACTTTAAACAAGCCCAAGGGAAAGGTTTTTAATTCCCCATTTGCATAGCTGCAGATTCACACATTCTCTGTTTTAACAATGTCATTTGATTCACACATGAATTTGCTAGCTGACTTATGGCCTTGCATTTGAACAAAGGCCAGATTCAGGACACATACTGTACTGTCAAAACTATTAGCCCTAAGAAAATGTTCTTTTGGAGATCTGCACCTGTTCTAGCGAACACATACCAGTGTGAGACACTGTTAGCATAGTGAAACGCTACCAACTTAACTGCTATAAAATATAGTAGAATTCTCATGATGACTATAGGACTAAACTGGTTGTAAAGACACTCACCCAAACTAATCCCTGGGGTAATTCATTGGTTACTGTTTCTAGTACTTAATATTTCAATAATTTTACATACATTTCATTTGTCAATTTATAAATTAATCATCAGTCATCTTAAAACACACCACTGTACAGATTTGAGTGCTATGAGTTTGTACTCCAGTTAATAATGAGATGTCTTGCTATTTATTTATTAATTATTTGTATTGTGGTAGCTCCTAGTTGGCAAGATTCATATGTCCCTTCATGCTTCAATCACCATTCCAGAGGATATGTGTCCATGCTGATGACGAGTCTGCTCGATAACAATCCAAAGCAGTGAGGACTGACGCATGTTCATTTTCATCATGTGAGTCAGATGTCACCAGCAGAAGGTTGATTTTCTTTTTTGGTGGTTTGGGTTCTGTAGTTTGCATATCGGAGTGTTGCTCTTTTAAGACTCATGGAAGCATGTCCTCACCTCGTCCCTCTCAGATTTTGGAAGGCACTTCAGATTCTTAAACCTTGGGTCGTGTGCTGTAGCTATCTTTAGAAATCTCACATTAGTACCTTCTTTGCATTTTGTCAAATCTGCAGTGAAAGTGTTCTTAAAATGAACAACATGTGCTGGGTCATCATCCAAGACTGCTATAACATTTAAATATATGGCAGAATGCGGGTAAAACAGAGCAGGAGAGATACAGTTCTCCCCCAAGGAGTTAATTCACAAATTTTATTAACGCATTTTTTTTCTATGAGCGTCATTGGCATGGAAGCATGTCCTCTGGAATGGTGGCCGAAGCATGAAGGGGCATACGAATGCTTAACATGTTTGGACATAAATACCTTGCAATGCCGACTACAAAAGTACCATGCAAATGCCTGTTCCACTTTCTGGTGACATTGTAAATAAGAAGCGGGCAGCATTATCTCCCATAAATGTAAACAAATTTGTTTGTCTTAGCGATTGGCTGAACAAGAAGTAGGACTGAATGGACTTGTAGGCTCTAAAGTTTTACATTGTTTTGTTTTTGTGTGCAGTCATGTAACAAAAAAAAATCTACATTTGTAAGTTGTACTTTCACGATAAAGACTTGCTCTACACTACTTGTATGAGGTGAATTGAAAAATACTGTTACTTTTGTTTATTTACAGTGCAAATATTTACTTTTGTTTATTTACAGTGCAAATATTTGTAATAAAATATATAGTGAGCACTATACACTTTTTATTCTGTGTTGTAATTGAAATCTACATATTTGAAAATGTAGAAAAACATCCACAAATATTTAATAAATTTCAGTTGATATTCTATTGTTTAACAATGTGATTAATACTGCGATTAATTGTGATTAATTTTTTTAATCACGATTAATGTTTTTGAATTAATCGCGTGAGTTAACTGCGATTAATCGACAGCCCTACTGATTTCTTATAGGGAGCAGAAGTGAATGTTAAGGAGAAGATAATAGCCATGTAGATTAGTTCAAGGAGGTCACTCCCCTTCATGCATGAAGTGAGAAAGAAAGGATGGAGATGATTGTGGAAGAAGTGGACAAATAGGTGTTCTAAACTGGCATCCTGGATGGAGTGGGAGTACACAAGAGAAAATAAACATGGAGGCAAGGAAAAACTTGAATCAGTGTGATGGAAAACAAGAATCCAGTGGTAGGATTCAAAAATTGAGGGATGAGGGAGTGAGAGGGTCAAAGCAACAAACAGAAATATCTCAGCAGCTGCCTTTTGTACGGATTGCAAGGGTCCGTGTGGATGTAGGCAGGCCAGAGAAGACATTGTTACTGTAGTCAAAGTAGGAGGGCTTGAACAAGAGTGTTAGATGTGTACACTAGAGCTGGAAGTGTAATTTCCAGCCTGAGTAGAATAGCAGTACTAGCTCTAATTGTTAAAAATGTTAAAAATAGAAGTGTGGCCGTGGTGGTCTGGGCAGGGGGACAGGACTAGCCACCAAAGTACAAACCCACCCAGGATTTTAGGTACTTGTTCCAGCACATAGCCTTTCCCACCGCCATTGCTGCTAAGGCTACACTTCTATTTTTAGCACCATAGTTTGATCAGTGCTAGCACAGGTATGTGTTCCTCAGCTGGAAATTACACCTTCAGCTCCAGTGTAGACATATGCTTTGTGGTTAGGAACCAAAAGGAAAGGTCAGACATTGGAAATGTGGAAGAAGAGATCACAGCATGCTATTTTAAGAAAAAGAGCAAAAATCTGCACTCAAGAGTAATGAAAGGAAAACGAGCCAGTTCCTGCTTGAAAAATTCACGTGTTTTTTATGCCTTTTTGATGATATGCCTATTTGTATGCCAATCGACATGATGGAATTTGAGTGTTCTGTTCTTCTCTACTGTGGTAGGGTGTTCACCCTACACTAGCCTAGGAGTGGTTAATGAGCCTAAGAAGGGACCAATTAACCAGATAGGCCAGAGCTGAGGGGAATCAGGTGGCCTAAGTAATCTCCTGAATGATGGAGGAGCCCATCCAAGAAGGAACAGGTGGGGTTAGGGTAAAGCTGGGAAGCTAGCAGCAGAAAGGGGCTGTGAGGAAGCCTGTATGGATATTAGAGAGGCAAGGAAGGAAACCTAAGTGGATACAGTGTCAGAAAAGGCTCAGGGAAATGGCAGCAATATTTAAGACAGTGCAGACCTTGTCTGCTGATTAGAGGGTCCCTGAGTTGGAACCCAGAGTAGACGGTTGGCCCGGTTTCCCCTGCCAGCCACTGAGGAAGTGGCACAGTCTAAGCAGTGTATGGCAAGACTGCCATACTCTAGCACATCAGTTCCCAAACTGAGGGGTACACCCCCCTCGGGGGCATGAATAAACTCCAAGGGGGGCGCGAGGCTGTGAAATTTTCATAATAAAAATTTTTTTATCAGCGTAAAATGTATTTATTTATTTATTTATTTAATAGACCAACGGACAATAAATTATACGTATTCTTTATACATAATTATTCATAAAATTGTCCAATTACAGGCCTATATTTAACTACAATAAAGTATTAACAATCTTCTCGTTTTTTATTATCAATATAAGTAGACAAGAATAAAGGTATAACATAAAGTACAATAATAAAAATACAACTATAAATAAAAGTATATAACTGCTATGTTTTCAAATTTCATACCACGACGTGTAGGAGTGCCATTTCGCTCGGTTGGGAGGCCGAAGAACAATGTCGAAAGCGATGGAACTTTTTAAAACTTCCTAGCTCGCTTGCAAGAGTGTTCGAGACTGTTCTATTGTGAGAGTGGTTACCTCCACCACTCACTGCGCAAGACCGGCTACTTGCCAGATTGGTGGTAGGGTGTATATATAGGGCAGGACGCGTCCGTACGTAATAGTAGTAGTAAATAAATGTTCGCGATAACTCAAATTAACTTGTGTCCATTATTATTCACGAATCAGGAAAATTATTTTTATAGATTTTTTTTTATTAGTATATTATGGCCGCAATTTAGAAAAGGAAGTACGATGAAGACTACATTAAGTATGGTTTCACTGTCATGGAAAAAAACGGGATCGATCATCCTCAATGTGTAGTATGCCACACAGTTCTCAGCAATGTTGCCCTGAGACCTAGTCGTCTTGAGCAACACTTGACAAAGAACCACAGCACTTTGAAAGACAAACCAAAAGAGGTTTTTGCTGTTAACTTCAAAATTTAAAACGCATGAAGCTGGACACTACTGGAGCTTTTCATCAAGCGTCGGCCAAAGTCAAAGAAGCATTTTATGAACTGTCATTGCTCATTGCTAAAGCCAAGAAAGCACACATAATAGGAGAAACTCTTGTGAAAACTTGCTTGTTGAAAGCAGCTGATATTGTGCTTGGTGCTGAAAGCAAGAAAAAAATATTGGAAATTTTGCTTTCTGACAGTTCCGTGAAATGTCGCATCGATGACATGGCGAAAGATCTAAAACTTCAAGTTGTGGAGGCAGTGAAAGCTTCTCCTTTTTTCGCAATTCAGTGCGATGATACTACTGATGTAGCACAATGCTGTCAGTTGCTCGTCTATGTTCGATTCATTAATGATGGAACTGTGAAAGAAGAACTGCTTTTTTTGAAGGAATTGACAACCACATCAAAGGCTTCTGATGTTATGAAAATGGTTTCTGACTTTTTTGAAGAAAATGGACTTTCATAGGACTGGTTGGTGTATGCACAGACAGTGCTCCAGCAATGCTTGGCTCTCGCTCTGGATTTGTGACATTGGTGAAAGAAAAAAATCCAGCCATAACCACGACTCACTGCATCATACACAGACAAGCGCTGGCTGCTAAAACCCTTCCAGATGGCCAAATTCAACTAGTCGCATAGGTCATCAAAGTTGTCGATCTTGTGAAGAACAGTGCTTTAAATACGAGACTTTTTGCAGCTCTTTGCGCGGATTTGGGAGCGGATCATAAAATTCTTTTGTTTCACACAGAGGTACGATGGCTTTCCAAAGGGAACGTGCTTTCGAGATTATTCAACCTGAAAGATGAAGTGGAAATTTTCCTCAAGCAATAGAAAAAAGAAGAATTATATTGTGCGTTTATGGACCAAATGTTTCAACTTTCACTGGCATACCTTGTGGACATTTTTGAATCTTTGAACAATCTTTGTTTCCTTGCAGCTTCAAACTATGCTGCAAACATTATAGCGCACCACGATGACATCAAAGCATTTATGGAAAAATGAAGCTTTGGAAATGTCGAACGCAAGCTCAGATGCCTAACTTTTCGTCTTTTCCAACATTTTCATCACTTGCTGAAAATGAAGGTTTCCAAGAACTTTGTAAAGAGGATGTGAAGAACAAAATTGTGTTTCATCTGGACTTCCTTGCTGATGAATTCATCCGCTGTTTTCCAGGTTTCCAACTTTTCTGGCAACCCCGTTCATAAATTAGCACGTAATCCGTTCAACGTTGATGTCGATTCATTGCCACAAGTATTGCAAGAACAAACACTCAAAATGAAATATGATTCAAGTGCGAAAGATATTTTTGAAAACTTAAGCCTGGAGGAATTTTGGATAAAATATTTCCCAATTTACCCGAAAGTTGGAGAAGTGCTATGTATTATTCTTCCGTTTTCGTCGACGTACTCTGTGAAAAAAGCTTTTCAAATTTAGTCATAATAAAAACGAAACAAAGGAATCGACTGGATGTCGAAAACTATTTGCTTTGCGCACTTTCATCTTTCAAACCTAGGATTTCCTAACTCGTGAAGAAAATGCAGCATCATCCTTCACATTAAATTCATTTTGTTTATGCTATTTCTTATTTTAAATTACATTTTTATTAAATTTTTGTGCCAAGAAAAACTATTTGTGCTTATTTTTAATTTTAAATGAAAAATTTTATACAAAGTTTTTGTGTTTATTTTTAATTTGAAATTACGAATTGAATTTGTTAAAAGGGGGGTTGGATGATGGTAAAGGAGAGGTGGGGGGCGTGAGGGTTTCTCAAAAATTAAAAAGGGGGTGTGATGCCAAAAAATTTGGGAACCAATGCTCTAGCAGAATATTATAAAAAAAAAGCCCACAGATATTATCACTTGGTTTTGAAGGGCAGTAATCTAATTTATGGAAAACCCCACAGATCATTTGGGAGGGAATGATTTTTGTCATTTCTTTCTCAAATTATGAACACAATTTCTCAAAACAAACAGAAAACCAAAGTGCTTAGTTTTATTATGATGGACTGTTCTGCTATATCTGTACACTTCAAATTTTCCCTGCATATTCCTCTATTCTTAGTTCTATCTGTGGCATTTATGCATATACAGCATTTGTTGTATTGTTAGTCACACTCAGATGGTTCTGTCATCTGTCGTGTTTTGCTGTTTCTTAAAAGAATTAAATAAAATGTTGCTACATGTGGGGCTTTGTCTGTATAGGGAAGCATTTTGAGACTGATTAGGATGGAAAGGATGTTGTTTGTAGCACTTTGTCAGCTCATCCTTTACTCTGCTTGATACCCATATATCATCAGGGCCGCCGAGAGCAGGTTCGGGCCCCCCAGCAAGGGCGGACTGGCTAAACAGGGCCGACGAAAGGAGGGGAAGCCGGGCCCTGGGCCCCCTTCCGGACTGCCAGGCCCCGGTAATTTGTACCGGCTTCCGCCCCCTCTCGTCGGCCCTGTATATCATATATGGGGGAACAAATGTTTAACTCCATACTTGGAGTATGGCATATGCACATTTGTCAACATACATTCTTCATATTCAAATATTAAACCGAGTCTGAAGATTGAAGATGGCTTGAGAAACAACATAGAGCTGTACTAGCATCTCTTCTGCTGTGTTGTCTGCAGCATTCTCTTGCAGATAAAACTAGGTGGTTCTTTTATTAAAGTTATAAAAGGCACCTTGTAAGAGCCAGAACTTAGCTTAAAAGGATAACTTCGCTATTGACTTTCCTGATTTATAATCCTTTCAAACGGCTGTTGGACTGTACGGTAACAAAGACCGCAATAAGATTTCATCAGAATTTCCTAGCCTTTATTTTCCAGCACACTTGGGGACAGCTTTCTGTTCAGGTTGTTGTTCAAGCATATCAAATGTGTACTTTTCTACACCGGTTTCTAGTGATCCATGTCATAATGTTGCCTATGTCAGATCTAGAATAATAAAAAAGGACTCTCTGATCACTTCACTAAATTAGAGGAGTAATTTTCCAAGCAAGGGAAATTCCTTGGCACCAAATTCATACAGATAAATTCAGCAGCATTAAGTTGGTAAATCTAACAAGGATTTAAAAGGTGGGACTGATTTTTCAGAAGTACACATCAGTGGCCTGTGTTCTTACTGAAGGCAATGGTAAAATTCCCTTTTACTTCAATAGAAGCAGAGTTAAAATAATGCTGAGCACTTTTAAAATCCCACACAGTGTTTAATGTTTAGTCCTTTCATACATTTCCAGTCTTATGGGGGCTTTTACATTCAGAAGCTACTAGCATGCAGGACCTTTGTATGTTTTGGTGGTGGTTTAGGGGAGGGATCAATGAAATATAAAATGGACAAATTCTAATTACTTGTATCACTGTTGCTACCATTTAAATTAATAGAGCCATATTTTGCATTCAGATACTGTGTTTAACTCCCATTGATTTCTGTGAGAGTTTTGTGTGTACATCGGGAGGGCAAATCTGGGTAGGTTTGCACAGATTATTTGCAATAATATATTAAATACAGAAATTACAGATAATGGTCTAACATTTCAAAAGTTACTAATGATTATGGGTGCCTCAATCAATTTTTCAGGCCAAGACACTTTAAAAGGACCTGATTTTTTCAGAACTTGCTGAGCATCCACTTTGAGATTCAGAACAATTTGTGGTCATTTAAGTTGGGCACTCACAAATATTAGTCATTTTTGTAGATTAGGGCAATACAGTTTGGGTGCGGTATGCTCATGTAACATACGAATCATTGTCTTCTTTCTATATTTAAAAAAAAATCTAAACTTTCTAAATGACCTCTGAAAACAAGAAAGGTTCTCTCCATCTAAACATAAAGTAACATACATTAGTTTCATAAATAGGTGTAAAGATGACGACTCTATTTCACCATTGCTCTTTGGTAACTGTAGAATTAATACTTCAGTTTTACATTATGTCATGGAAAGAGGAGATTTCACATCTATTATTTAATTTTTCTTATTAGAGATTGTCAGATCTGCCATCATTGATTTTAAAAAGTCTCCTTTATATGCATTACATCTGAGTAGTGTCTCTATCATCAAACTACAGACAATAGAACCGGGATTTAAATATTCTGAACTCTGGGAAAAATTCAGTTTCAGATCTGAGCTTGGCATCTCTGGCTCATTCTTCTGGTCTTTGGCTGGTTTTGCTTTTAAGGAATCTGAAGCTGTGTTAGTGCTAAGTAAAATTACTGTTACCACCTCCCTGTTACTGTACATGAACGGTTCTGAAACTGTGGTCCATGGATGACCTGTTGGTGGTCCATGGACAGCTGGTTGGTCACATGATGTTAAACTCTCCATTTAGACCTGAAATATTCCATTTAAAAAAAGCTAAAAATAACATTAAAATATTTTAATCTTCATGTTCTATATAAGGAATTGTTCTAGTTGCCACATGAATGTGTTTGTCTCATCTTAGATTGCAAGTTTTGGGGGCAGAGACCTTGCTTTCTGTATGTTGTATGAGGTCCAACACACTTTGGGCACTATATATATACAATGCTAATTCCTCCACCAGACAAATTGTCTGTCTGTACTTGAATACAAATTTCATTCTTCAGTGTTTTATATGCAGCAATTTACAATCACAGCATTTGCTTTAACTCTATATTCTCCTTAATGTTGTAATGCAGGGTGGGAGAAATGTAAGGACATTTAGTTGTCCATTAGGTTAGATTAAATGTGAATAATTATACTTAGTTGTTCCACTCTTAATTTTTGATTGTTGTTCACTACTTTGCTCTTGAAACCTGGATTTGAGGGTATTGGTAGTAGTGGATAAAAAAAATAGTTTACTGATTTGGCCATTCTGCTTTCTCAAGTGCCCACATGCACTAGTCCTTTGTTCCTTGCAGTGATATTTGTCTGAGGATTGGAAGTGTTTAGTTCTGTTTTGGGCATGAGTAGGTTCATGAAAGATTAAAAAGACTTGGAGCAAAAACACATGTTCAGATTTTCTTTTTGTTGATGGGTGGGACACTTTGGTGTAGAGGATGTGGCAGTTCTGAGAAAGTAAACATTGTTTCTAGGAAAGGAAATCCCTCCTTTCCATTTGTTTGTCTCTCAAAAAGAGAGGAAATTACCTGATTGTGATTTTGAAATTTTAATCTATAGACATACCCAGGGCAATGTCTCTCCTAAATTATGACCTTAACATCATCTTTGACTCTAAACTCTCCTGTGGTTCTCCCACATCTCTCACATTTTTTTACATCTGCCTGTCATCACACTTGCAATACTGCCTGTGCATGATATTAAAATCCCTATCCATGCCCTGCTCTCCTCTAGCCTTCATCATAACTCTATTCCTGAGTGTCAGCTCTCCAGGCTGCAATATGTGCAGAATGCTGCTGCCTGACTATTCCCCATCATCCCAAGCCTCAAAGGGTTCCACTGTCTCATCATTTGAGAATCCTGGCAGTGGCCTCTTCTCTGTTTCGTGCAATCTCATTGCTGTAAGCAGATAACAGAGAATGCTCTCTTTTTTGCAGCTTCTGAAGTACCCTTCCTTTGCCTTTCTACTTCAGTCATTGACTCATCATCTCAATTTAAATCTCTGCTGAAAACAACATAAGGCCAAATTCTGTCCCTGCAGGGGCTTCCCGCCAGTGGTATCATGTGGGTTCTGCTGTACAATGGAGGGGCCAGATTCTGAGGTGCGCACTCTTTGCACCACACAATGCTCTGCTTCATGGAGGCTGCCTGTACATCCTCACATTGAGGAGGGCAGCATCAGAGAACCCCCTGTTGTGTGGATCATCCTGTCTTCACCTAGCTCCCCACAAATTGGCAGATAATGGCTGCAGAGGCTTTTGCAGCCTTCCTACAGGTTGGGGAGTAGAGCTGATTCTTCTCTTCTGGCTCTTCCTGCAGAGCTTCTCAGGGTTCATCCAATGTTTGGGCTGTACACCTGCTAAGGTGGATGCATCCCATGCTGTGCATTTTCTCAATTTGGTCCTTCATAATTGCTGTGTCTGCAATTCAGTTTGTTTGTAGCTGTAAAGCATTTGAGATAGTTTGTATGAAAGGTATAACAGAAAGTAAAATTGTGTTTGTATTTCTGTCTTTCGCAGACCAGTACTTGGTGATACATCTCGTAAAAAATGAATTAGACATATTTTACAACTTTTAAACAAGAAAGGGTAAAGTGATGATTTGGTAAAGGAGCACCGTGAGGTCCCACTTCAGGCGCATCCTTCAGGTCCCAAGAATCTGGAGCAGAAAGAAGAGGGAAAAGCTGAATCTATTTTGTTACATTACAATGACTTAGCATAAGCCGAGATTTTTAAAAGAACTAGTAATTTGGGTGCTTCCATTTTTGGGTGTCCAGTTTGGGATATCTTAAAGGGGCCTCATTTCCAGAGATTGGGTGTACAGCATTTTTGAAAATTGGCCCTCTTCAAGAATGACTCAAGTTGGGCACCCAAAAATCAAGGTGCCCAGAAGCCCTAGTCATTTTTGAAAATGGTATCCATAGATTCTTCTCTTCATGGTCACTGGTAGAGGAGATTACCCATACAGGGAACTGAATGGTGGAAATACACAGTGGTGCTTTTTGTTTTTTAATTTTCTTTATTTTTTTTAAATAATGAATGTCACTAAGTGGGTTAGCATCAAAAGACAATGAAAGAGGTACAGTGTGCCAAAAGAGGAGGATTAGGAAATTGATGTCAAAATAACACTGGTCTACAATTTTTGAGAAGTCGTCTGCTTCAGAGATAAAATGTGCTATTTATTATGTATTTTGATGTGCTGAATTCAAATATGACAATTAAAACAACTGATTGGCTACTGTTTCTAAGGCTTGGTCTACACTTACCCCCCAAGTCGAAGTAAGGTACGCAAATTCAGCTACGTGAATAACGTAGCTGAATTCGACATACCTTACTTCGAACTTACCGCGGTTCAGACGCGGTCCACACACGGCAGGCGGGCTCCCCGTCGACTCCGCGGTACTCCTCTCGTTGAGCTGGAGTACCGCAGTCGACGGCAAGCACTTCCTGGTTCGATTTTATCACGTCCAGACCAGACGCGATAAATCGAACCCGGAACTTCGATTGCCAGCCGTTGAACTACCCGGTAAGTGAAGACCAGCCCTAAGATATTTAAGTTTTTACATTTTATGTCTATGTATATTGTGTAGATAGTAGAGTTTTAATCATAAATTGTAAACCTAGGTCTTTTCATGTGTTTATGGTTGCTTTACATGATAATATTTCACCTGTCCTGTTTATGTAACACTTTAAAAATCAGCAAAAGGGTTATATAAATAAAATTTATTATGAAACAAAAGGCAAAAAACTATTCTGTACATAGTTTAGTCCTATTCAGTGTCTACTCGGCACTTCTTGGCTTGTCTCTTGTATTCATTAAATGGAGCATCTCTTGTCACTGTCCAGCAATAGTCTGCAAGCATTGATGGGCTCCATTTGCCCTGATAGCGTTTCTCCATTGTTGCAATGTCCTGGTGAAATCGCTCGCCGTGCTTGTCGCTCACTGCTCCGCAGTTCGGTGGAAAAAAAAAATCTAGATGAGAGTGCAAAAAATGTATCTTTAGTGACATGTTGCAACCAAGGCTTTTGTATGCCTTGAGGAGGTTTTCCACCAACAACCTGTAGTTGTCTGCCTTGTTGTTTCCGAGAAAATTTATTGCCACTAACTGGAAGGCTTTCCATGCCGTCTTTTCCTTGCCACGCAGTGCATGGTCAAATGCATCATCTCGAAGAAGTTCACGAATCTGAGGACCAACAAAGACACCTTCCTTTATCTTAGCTTCACTTAACCTTGGAAATTTTCCATGGAGGTACTTGAAAGCTGCTTGTGTTTTGTCAATGGCCTTGACAAAGTTCTTCATCAGACCCAGCTTAATGTGTAAGGGTGGTAACAAAATCTTCCTTGATTCAACAAGTGGTGGATGCTGAACACTTTTCCTCCCAGGCTCCAATGACTGTCGGAGTGGCCAATCTTTCTTGATGTAGTGGGAATCTCTTGCACGACTATCCCATTTGCAGAGAAAACAGCAGTACTTTGTGTATCCAGTCTGCAGACCAAGCAAGAGAGCAACAACCTTCAAATCGCCACAAAGCTGCCACTGATGTTGGTCATAGTTTATGCACCTCAAAAGTTGTTTCATGTTGTCATAGGTTTCCTTCATATGGACTGCATGACCAACTGGAATTGATGGCAAAACATTGCCATTATGCAGTAAAACAGCTTTAAGACTCGTCTTCGATGAATCAATGAACAGTCTCCACTCATCTGGATCGTGAACGATGTTGAGGGCTGCCATCACACCATCGATGTTGTTGCAGGCTACAAGATCACCTTCCATGAAGAAGAATGGGACAAGATCCTTTTGACGGTCACGGAACATGGAAACCCTAACATCACCTGCCAGGAGATTCCACTGCTGTAGTCTGGAGCCCAACAGCTCTACCTTACTCTTAGGTAGTTCCAAATCCCTGACAAGGTCATTCAGTTCACCTTGTGTTATGAGGTGTGGTTCAGAGGAGGAGGATGGGAGAAAATGTGGGTCCTGTGACATTGATGGTTCAGGACCAGAAGTTTCATCCTCTTCCTCTTCCTCGTCTGACTCAAGTGAGAATGATTCTGGTGCATCAGGAACCGGCAGTCCTTCTCCGTGGGGTACTGGGCGTATAGCTGATGGAATGTTTGGATAATGCACAGTCCACTTTTTCTTCTTTGACACACCTTTCCCAACTGGAGGCACCATGCAGAAGTAACAATTGCTGGTATGATCTGTTGGCTCTCTCCAAATCATTGGCACTGCAAAAGGCATAGATTTCCTTTTCCTGTTCAACCACTGGCAAAGATTTGTTGCACAAGTGTTGCAGCATATGTGTGGGGCCCACCTCTTGTCCTGAGCTCCAATTTTGCAGCCAAAATAAAGGTGATAGGCTTTCTTAACCATAGTGGTTATACTGCGCTTTTGTGATGCAAAAGTCACTTCACCACAAACATAGCAGAAGTTATCTGCACTGTTCACACAAGTACGAGGCATCTCTGCTCACTTTGGCTAAACAGAAATGTGTCCCTTTGCAAAATCAAACACTGACAAATAAGAGCGCACGACACTGTATGATTTCTAGAGCTGATATAGGGCAATTTGTTCAGCAGAGTGATGCAAGCTTCGTTATGATTGCATCATCCATGACTTCTAGGAATAACATGATGCAATTCATATCATGTATGACGCAATACCAGCTTCAGATTGCATCATTCATTGTTTTGCCTAAAAAGCAAGTACTGTCCAAACCCAGTCCTAGATTTATTCATAGATCCAGTCAAAGATGTATTTTAGTCATTTCTGGTTTAAATTGAGATCCCTTCCCTTTATAACTCACTTATCCTCCACCATTCCCAAGTCAAGGGTCGTATATACTGACCCAATAGCATATCTTGAAAACTAGAGCCAATCAACAATTTTAAGCATCATTTTCGTTCTCAGTGACCCAGAATTAGTAAAGTTTGACTACATTTATTTCAGAAGCATTTTGGCTGTAGAGCAGTGTAATTGAGACAATATCCACTACGCTGATTATCCACCTCCTTTACCACCCTAACATCTACTGCTTGGACATAGGACTTTACTCTGTGCTATCTCCCTACAGCCCAGAAGTTAATTCTGGCTGTGAAGCATGGGCAGAAAGTGATTAACTAGCAATGCAGCTACAGTCCCGTGCCGCCTCATATGCTCTGAACATCAGCTTTTCTTCCCGTAGCCAAGAAAAGCACTATATACTTTACACAAATGTTTCAAACCAATAAAGATTGTACTACAGTTAATGGTACAGTGGGGAACTCAAATGGCAAACAAAAGCCATTTTCACTTGTTAACCGTCAAAGTAATATGTGATAAATTACTACCGTAAATATTTAATATGTTTATATGTTAACAAAAATGACTTCAGCACTGATATCCTAAGTCACTGTCTCAAAGGGCCAAGGATTGCACAGTAACTATAATGGCAGTTGGAGCACATCAGTACTTTATAAACTTATTTTAGAGGTTAAAGCAGGGGTAGGCAACCTATGGCACGAGTGCCGAAGGTGGCACGTGAGCTGATTTTCAGTGGCACTCACACTGCCTGGGTCCTGGCCACCAGTCCGGGGGGCTCTGCATTTTAATTTAATTTTAAATGAAGTTTCTTAAACATTTTTAAAACCTTTTTTATTTTACATACAACAATAGTTTAGTTATATATTATAGACTTATAGAAAGAGACCTTCTAAAAACTTTAAAATTTATTACTGGCACGCGAAACCTTAATTAGAGTGACTAAATGAAGACTCGGCACTTGTCTGAAAGGTTGCTGACCCCTGGGTTAAAGTCAGGGGACTTCAGCTCTTCCTAGAAGCTCTTCCTTCCCTAGCACTTCCAGGAGGACTTGCCAGGAAGAGGGGAAATCTGACACAAGAGGAGCAGGTATCTCACTTGAGGACTGTCTGTGGCTTAGGAATAATGCTGCAGAAGAAGAGGAGGCATTCTTGGTCTCATCATCTCCAAAAAGAACCATCATTATTATTGTGTATTTAAATACTTCCCACTATGTGCTAGGTGCTTTGCAATCACTCTGGAATTATTGTCCCTGCTCTGAAAAGCTTACATTCTATGGACAGATGAGTAGATCCAGTTATGGGAAGGGGAAAGAAAATAATTAATTTAATATTAATAAAACTAAACCAATAAACTATTCCCTTTCCTATGTGTGTCTTAGATTGTAAGCTCCTCAGGGAATGGGACCAGAGTCCATTGTCTGTGTCTAATAAATAATATAAAAGGCCAAATACAGTATTATGATGATTACAATAATACTGCTGTGTAATAGCATCCTGAAGCATTTGTCCCTTGACAATTATATTGTGACCTATTACAGATGAAATTACATATTCTCCATTCCAACAATCTGATATTTCTTAATATGATTTTATTTATGCCTATTTTCTGAGTGATCAGTCCAGTGTTTTATTGACTTGCTGTGCTTAGTATTTCTAGTTAGAACAACGTTGACTCTGATCATTATTTTCATGACATAAATTTTCCATTCAGCCTCTAGTGCTGTCTTGAAGCTTTCAAACTTCATATCAAAACGGGGGAAAAAAACTCTCTGCAAAAAAGAATAGTTTGATGCTTAGCATTTCCATTAAAGGCACTAATGAAATCACTTTTATTTCAGATGTCACAAAGCATCTGGTTTTTTTTTTGATTTGTTGATATTTTATTTTGGCATAGATCATCCTATTTTAACTTTTTGTGGATTAACACAGAGATTTGGTCCAATTAAACTTTTTCAAAAGTCAAGACGGATAACATTAACAAATCACTAACCTTACCATAAGAGATCTCTCATGACATGTAATTGATGGACACTCCCTTTGTCAAACCCATAAAAGTGAGCTCCTCCCAGAAGTTATCGGCCACAAAATCCTGTTTACCATTATTTTCCCTGCTGAGAAAATTAGTGAGCTCCCTACTGCTATAATAATTCATTTAGGGGTGTTGCCTCTCTGATTATGAAGAAAACCATATAAACAGTGGAGACACCTGATGTGGCTTCCGAAGAGTCCAATGTCTAGCTGGAAAATTTTAGAAAACATGCCCGGATGTAAGTATCACTGAATAGTTTGAGTTGCAAGTGAAAGAGACAGTGTGGTGTGAAAGAGTCTTAGAGGTCAATGACTGGGACTTATGAGGATCCTGAGTTCTTTTAGCCTGTGCTAAGCCAGTGATTCGTTTCATCTTGAGGAAGTTGCTTGACCTCCTTGTGCTTCAATCAAACCAAGGTAGGAAATTGAGTGAAAACTCAGGGCCTCGCTGAAAACCAGATGCGTACCTTATGACTGGAGAACTGCAAATATAGTACCTATTTTTAAGTGAGGAACAAAAATTGATCTAGGAATCTATAGGCCTGTTAGCTTGACCTCAGTTGAATGCAAACCCTTAAAACAAATCTTGAAAGGGAGAGAAATTAAAGATATAACGGTAAACAGTAATTGGGATAAAATCCATGTTTTTACAAAAGGTAGATCGTGCCAGACCAACCTGATTTGTTTCTTTAAAAAGATACTGCATTTTTTGTCTGAAAAATTGTTTAGGTCTAATCTACCTCGATTTCGGTAAAGCATTAGATGAGTTCCACATGGGAAATTGTTAGTTATATTGGAGAAGATGGGGATTAATATGAGAATTGAAAGGTAGGTAAGGAACTGGTTAAAGGGGAGACTACAGTGGGTCACATTGAAAGATGAACTATCCAGCTGGAGGGAGGTTATTAGTGGAGTTTCTCAAGGATCAGTCTTGTGCCCAATCTTATTTAACATTTTCATGAATGACTTTGGGACAAAAAGTTGGAGTGTGCTAATAAAATTTGCAGATGGCAAAGTTGGGAGGTATTGACGATACAGGAGAAGGCAAGGATGTCATACAAGAAGATTTGGATGACCTTGAAAACTGGATTAACAGAAATGGGATGAAATTTAATAGTGCAAGGTCATGCATTCAGGAACCAACAACAAGAGTCTTTGCTATAAACTGAGGATTTGCCAGCTGGAAGCATCAGAGGAGAAAGACTTGGGTGTATTGGTCAATCATAGGATAACTGAGCCACCAATATGATGTGGCCATGAAAGAGGCTAGTACAGTCCTAGGATGCAGTAGAGATAGGAAGCATTATAGGTGGAAGTATTATTACCATTATACAAGTCACTGATGAGATCTCGTGGAATACTGTGTGCGATTCTGGTCTCCCTTGTTTAAGAAAGATAAATTCAAACTGGAACAGGTGCAGACAAGGGCTTACTAGGATGATCAAAGAAATGGAGAACCTGTTTTATGAGAGGAGACTTAAGGAGCTTGGCTTGTTTAGCCTAACAAAATGAAGGCTGAGGGGACATATGATTGCTCTCTGTAAATACATCAGTGTGAAAGTTACCTCTCTGTAAAGGGCCAGCACATGGCCTAATGCCACCTTGTTCCCATTTATGCACACAGTGGGGCTAATCTATTATGCTTAGCCTCCTGCACAAAGGTGAATTTTGCCCCCAAGTTATCACAGGCCCAGCCCTTTAAGATACTTTGTTCTCTCAGCTCCTATTGCACTCGCACTGTACCTCACAGGTTCAGGGCCTATGTCTGTAATTAAAAAACACAATAAATGATCACAGCTCTGGCAGTAAAGAGAGCATGTAAAGAAAAATGACCTTGTACAAAGTTCCTGAAACAATGGGCTGGCAGTACATACACAGAACTTGATAAACAATAGACTCCTGATTTGTATTTCCTGCAAAATCCTTATGCATATTTATGCTCTCTCTATATTTTTGTAATAATTTGATATTAACATTCAAGCAGAGTCAAGTCTGTTTTACTAGCAACATAACTGGAATATTATGTCTGTACAATTTATCAGTTGTAGTTGCAGTTAATACAGCTTTTTCACCTTATGAGAATAAGGATAATTAGACTGATGCCAGTTAAATGCAATTGGCATAGATGTTGGATGTGGATTAACACAGATTATTGAGGAGCAGCTATACATTTTTGGAGCAGATAACATGCTTTTTTTTTAACAAGCCTTTTGAAAGGTATTTCTCTTCATCCTGAGAATTTCCTTTCCTGATTGAATGCAGTTATTTGGCATTCATGTATGTTTATATGGCGGGAGTAATGACATCACAATTTTTTGGAGGATGGGATCCTCATGTAATGTCAGAATGAAGGTATCCTAATATGTTTAATAATAATCAGAAACATCTAGTGCAGTAGATGACTGAACAATGTCATTCACACTTCCTTAGACATCAGGAGTGAAATCCTCATCCCATGGAGTCAATGGAAGTTTTCCCATAGAATTTGATGGGGCTAAGATTTCACCCTAGACCTGGTTTTCTGAGAACGTGATTGGCAGGGAGCCTGGCGTTCTCTGCTACTCATTTCAAAGGTGGCATAAGACTTGTTTCTTCCACCTGGACTAGAGGTGTACTTGCCTAGGATTTTGGGATGCTGAAAGTATGCTGGTTTGGTATGGCCTGGGTTTTTTTTCCATGGGACCAGTCCATGTTGTAATGTGTGAGATCTTAGATACCAAAGCTAAAGAATAGTTTCCCAAGTTTTCAGAGCTGATGACTCCTTTCCAGATTAAGAGTGTTTTTGTGAGGGTGTCTAACAAGAATCCAAACTGTGAGCAGGTGAAATTTTGTAATTATGACAATACCTGTTAAGAATGATGTCTGAAAAGCAAATTTTGTAAAGGAGATGCAAACTAACCATTTAATATGTTGGATGAGTCTTTCTTATAGACAAAAGCTGTTCCATATAAGGTTGGATAGAGGAAATAACAGACTTAATTCATTTTTAATTGATGGTCAATATCTAATTTTTATTGCAAGCATTGAAGAGAAAACTGTCTCCTCACGATACAAGGAGGAAAATGAGAACAGAACTTTCAAGGCACCTGCAAGTAAAGCTAGGTGACTAGAGAAAGTCAGTTACAGAATTTTTTCGTGAGAGATACCTGTCAATTTGTCTTACAATGATCCAGTCAGTGCTGATGAGTCAGTAACCTCTTGAATGCGGGGTCATCTGATCCACTTCTTACACATAGGAGTTGTTGGGGAAAATAGTACTACAGCTGGGCCTGCAGTTCCTTGAGACACTCACTCTCAATGATCAGATGCTTCCTGATAATTCCTGGCTGGCTCCTCAGTTCCCTCCACAAAATCTGAGCCAAGAGGAAACTTACTACAAGTTTCCTGTTTGTGCTCAGGAAGACCAAATTCAAAGTTTTCTGATGAATCATGCATGGACAGAACATTCCAGCTCCAGCCCTGGCAAAGAGAGCTCAGCTTGTTCAACAAGGCAGGCTAAGCAATGACACACACATTGAATTATTGATGGAATCCATAAAGGGAGATTGATCATTCAGAAAAACCTTCACTTCTGCTCTTAATATGAAGAGCTGAATTAGCTGTCATGAGGTGAAGTGCTATCTCACTTCATCTGGAAAGTGGAGTTGGTTGTCAGAGGAATCCATGATGAGAACAATGTAAAAAAATCAAAAATAC
>NW_020664417.1:44816946-44834446 GCF_002925995.2 Terrapene triunguis | reverse complement strand
TAATCTGTGCCTGTCACAATTGGTAGGAAAAGATTTATAGAGGACATCCTGAAAAGCTGCTTCACATGACGGAATAAGTGATTTCAGTTCACTATTGTTATCTGTAAGCCCCAAAGAAACTGGCTTTCATGCACCCTAAGAGCATGTGCGTGAAGCTAAGCTTTTCTGTGATCAGTAGCCCAACCTGAGTAAATGCTTTGTTTTCCTTGTCGTTTTTTTCCGTAGGTGGGGGCAGGTATGTGGGTAACTCCATCATGTCACTGAATGGTCACTGGTCCTTACTGAGAAGACGAGCTACAGTCTCAGGCCGCAGTCCGAAATATTCAGACAGTCAAAAAATAGCACACTTGAAACTGAAAATTTAGATGCAAACTGAAAATAAACTGCTGGGAGACTGGATTGCCATCAGACACTGACATCACCTAGATCAAAAAAACTTGAATGCAAAATGAACAAATGAGAGAGCCCTTCCAGCTTAGAGAAAACCCCTTTTTGTGGAGATGGCACAGCATCTTCAGTGGTGATTAAACTTGAAACTACTTTTCCATGCTAAAAGAAAATACAGTGGTTCATTTCCTGAGCCCAGAGGTAATATAGTTTTAAAGGCCTCAGTTGTGTGTTACATTATTTTTCTGCATCAACATTACTTGTTCCTTCTGTTTCTTTAAATGAAAATTTGGACAATGCACAAAGTTGTTGTTGTGGGTTTCCTGATTTTTATGTGTGTGAATGTTTTGCATTTTCACCCTGATTGTAGGCAAACCCGTCCGCTGCTGAAAATAGCTCAAATGCTCCTAGAACAGTAGTACCAGCCAGCAGCTGAGATTCATTTACTCTTATCCCCTTCCCTCTTTCTCCCCTACAGATTCCTGTATTTGACTTAAACTTAAACCTTTGGAGTGCAAACCTTCAAAAAAGGCTAAATAAACAAGATCTGCATGTACAAGGGCAGAAGCACTTACTTCCTCTGCACTTGAGAAACAGCCAAGCTGGTCCATCCGGTAAGTCATATATTTTTTTTGTTAAACATGTGTTTTATGTTTTCTTACTGCACTCCTGACTGACCTTCTTGATGATCTAGCTAATGTTCAGAGAGAACCTGCCACTTATTGCTAGTATTTCTTAGCTATATGTTCTATTTCTGTATATAAGTGCAAACCCAATTATGTTATGCAGAAGCAAGAATCTAGGTCCTGCCTTACTGTGCCTTTTCTGAGGCTCTCTGAAATATTAATCTAGAGTTATATGCACTACATTTTAGAAGGGGCTAGGTTTTAAATTAATTTAGCTCTCAGGTTGTTGTATACAAATCATAAGAGAAGATCTAAAGCAAAACCCCAGATCACTGTATTTTTGATTTCTTCCTGCTTTTAGTATTTGAAAGTTAGTAGAATTACAACCAACTATCTAAGTAAAGAGAATTTCTCAATTATAGCACATAAATCCTTAGTGTTTAAAAATCATCTTTCCCATTGATTCGCTAGTGTTGCTTGGTTTGCTTGCTTGTTGCATGTGGTGCAGAGACAATAGATAATCTAAAATGTTGTTGACACATTCAATGTAAGATTTAATTTTTCTTTCCCTGATGTTAATGTATGCACCTAGTTAATCTGTGGTGTTGGCACGTTTACCAGCAGGCTTCTTTACCCTACTCATAAAATATTTCTTTAACTGCCCTTTACTCCATTATAAGGATATTTGATGTAGCTTATAGTTTTCAAAGTGCTTTGATCTGTGAACTTCCAACATAACATTTATTTTGATTATGGGGTGTTAACATATCTTTGGCGGGGGGGGGGGGGATGTTTTGCTATGGTGATATGACAACACCTCCTGAATAAAAACTTTGATTTGTTGACAACATTCCTGTATTCTTCCTTACTATGATCAAAATGAAGAAAATGTCTAAAAAAGCAAAATCAATTCTTCCATTTCTGAGATCAATCACTTTTTCGAGCTTTGATGATCAGCTTCCTGTTGCATGCTATGACTTCTCTAAGCAAGAAGCTAGCATTAAATGACAGCTTACACAGACATAGTCCATCAGCTCACATACACTGTGGACCACTGGCTTACCACAATTACTATGTTCTTGTGTACTGTATGCCTCAGTTCAGCATAGTTGGTTTTTCAAACTTTGCCATAGAAAAATCCTGGAATTAGAGTTCACATTTAAAAAAAAAAAGTTTATTGAAGCACTGGGCCATATGTCAAAGCAAATCTACATTTAAAAATACAGTAGTGTTCTGTATTAAATTTTTCATGAGGGGAAAGCTGTTGGGGTCAATTCTCTTATTGAAAAGCTGTGACTGGGCTTCCTAACTCATTTAATTTTACAGGGGGGCTTTTCAGTTTACTTTTTGTGCAAGAAAAATTCACATAAAGTTATAAAGTGTGTATATAGTTTTTATTGTATAATATATATTTTGGTAAAAAATATAGACTTATATAAAAATTAACATCTTGGGTGTCTTGTGATATTTGTTCAGAAATGCAGGTCTAGGTCAGAGTCCTATGCTAGTGTTTCCCACTGCTATGGGACACCTGGATCCCATTCCTGGACTCTTGCTCCCCCAGGCCACCAGGTGTTGTTAATTCTAGGCAGGTAGCAACCTCAGAGCTGTGTGGGATTTGCATCACTCAGCAGACACACCTCTGGCTGATTGACTCTTCCTCACCTAATAAGGGCATTCAGACAGCTAGTGAGGTGATGCATAATCATCCAGTGACCTGGTTATTTTGTCCATTTAATTTTACGACTAAACCACCTTGTCAAGTTACATTCCGGTCTCTGACCAAAAGGAATCAACTAGCCTGTGCCTCTCCGCAACCATCTGTCCTTCTTTGTGCCTCAATGCTGGGCCACCCCAGCCACCTTCTCCCACCCACTTCTCATAAACCGCCTCTTCTCTCCTACTGCTCGTCTTCCTGAACAGCGAGCCTGTTGCCTTCTGATCCCTCACCAAAAGGCCCCACTTCCTCTTCCCCCAGCTTGAGCACTCTTTCCTCACTGATGTACCCAGCTTTTCCACCGTGCAGCAATGACCGCTTGTCTTCTCTGCTAATAATTGTTAGGTAGGGTGAATGACCTATAGCCCATTTGTGGATGGTCCATTATGAAGAGGTTTTTAAGGGCCTCTGAAAGGAATACTGTTTAGACAGAAGTTTGGTTGCTGCAATGTAGTCCCCCGTGAAGTGGGCACATACTTGTAGATGAAAGTCTGGAAGAAATGTGTGATTCTCAGCAGTCCAACAGAGCCTCTTGGAGGGAAAAAAATACAGCAAAACTATATTATTGGCAAAACTTTCCAAATATTATTTTTTATCAGAATAATATTTGAGTTATGTAAAGTAAGGATATCTATAACTGGGAATTTTCCACTTTTTCCATTTTAAAATGATGAAACATTTAATTAAAAAAAATTATAGTCAAATAAAATTGCTCTGGACCAGAGACCAAATAATGCTAAATTTCAAGTTAGCATTAATTTTTATGATCAAGTAATAAGCTCCTGCAATTAGGAGTCGGCATGTGAAATGCTGACACAACCTGAATTATAGTGGTATGAATGTGGCACTATAAATAAATCAGCTGAATGAAGGAAGTCTCAGGAGAGCAGTGGAATGTCTTTCTTTGCTTAAATATACCTCTGCATTCATGAAGAACACACAGTAACATTTTGTGCAGGTTTCTCCCTTTGACAGTGTGTCTTTGTTCACTCTCCAAAGGTGATGTAAAATATGTCAGTGAAAAAATAATAAACTTCCTGGTTTGCATTTTTTATTTTACTTAACTGATAGGCTCCAAGGGAGCCTTGTAAGTCCTGAATAGCCTAGCGCTGTTACTTGTAATGCAATGTGTTTGGAGAGTAGAGGATCACTCAGAGCAGTTAGTGTTGGTTAAATAAACAAATGGGACCTGTCACTGCTGTCTGTATAAATTCAAACAGGGAAGTATGTGTAAACTTTTGATAATGGAACCGACACATCTGATCAAATAGGACATCTCAGAATTTCCTTGATTTGTTCCTGATGTACAGGTCTATTTTCCAAATACAGCGATTGCTTTCAGGATGTGTTGCTTCTAGAAACAATTAAGGTTCTATCCTGATAACTAGGATTACTTGTATAGTAAGAATTTTTCATGCTGATAAAGAATTTGAATTCAACGTCTGTTCTGCCATCGGTGAGCTTGGGTAGCTCCGTGGAGACTACTGTGAGTTACACACACTTATCAATAGCAGAGATTAGTGGGTATTTGTTCTAACTGAATGTTGTTTAAAACTATGAGACCATGTTGAAAAACAGAAAACAAGAGTGTTTAAAAATGGTAGAACAAAGTATGCAGGATGGCTGAAATTCATCCATTGTGTGGAGGGCAGCACACTGCCCTCTTTATTACTTAAGGATCAGAGGGGAGATGCACCAGGGTCAACTGGCTGAGCATGTCTGCCTACTTACTGCAAGCCACAAAAGTAGTCTCCACACTGGGCCTACAAAGATCAGCACAGAAGGCTGAGGGTGACAGTGGATAGTTCTGGGGCAGGCCCGGGGCAATGGTTCAACATTGACATAGATCAGTTTGCCTCAATACCAAAGACAACTTGTGGAGAGGGATGAGGCTGCTGTTGCACCCTAGTAGTCGAGTAGGGATAGCAGCTGCAGAGAGCTAGTAGCCCTGCACTGGTGGCACTTCTCTTACATAGAGCTGGAACACTCAGGTTTTATGTAGGTGGAACATATTTCATCTTAAGTGATTTATAAACTTGATTCTCCTTTCACACCACAGTGGAAGTGAGAACAGAATCATGCTCACTATTCTTTATTTCTATTCACTCATGTTATGGAAAAGTCCAGCACGGAATGAAGACCAGATAGAGCTGTGCTATTTGACTTCAACAGCTGGACAGCTATTTGTCATCTAATAAAGTCACACATTCACAAATTATGTCCTAATGTAGCATCTCCGTGTTTACTTTATCTAGTTATACTGTTGCAACTCATCATCATTATGTAGAACTGTAATGTGTGACATGATGGCATATTATGTAAGAACTTCATCTTTTCTCCCTTCACGGTGGCTGCTGGGAAAGGGGCTTCCCTTTTTCTCTTGTTCCCCATTACTGCCTCGTGGGAGAAAAGAAGGACATTTCCTCTCCCTCATCTCCCCTTAGCTTGGGAAACACCCTTACCTCTAGAGGGACTCCTGTCACTTAAGAGCCAACAGAGTGCCATTAAGACAGAGGGTCTTGGAGAAAGACATGTAAGAGCCCCAGTGAGCCTCCTGCAGTTTGTGGAGAGTGAGTTAAGGCTGTAGTACCTTGTCTTTACACTGTAACAGTCATTTGGTAGTGAGCAAAATTGTTTTGATGGCAATCTTCTTGTTTTATATGTTCATAACTTTCCAAAAGAATTCACCTTCTGGGCTGAAATTTTTGCTGTTTGGTCTTTGAACAAATGGGAATATCCATGATAGAAAATTTTGACTTTTTGGGGCAAAAATCTAAAACCAAAGTAGTTCAATTTCTAAACACCACTGTGGTGCTTCACTGAAGATGTAGTTTAGGCAATTCATACTCCCATTCTTCTGTACAGGCAAAGATCCCTGATCAGTGTATCTTTCCCATGATGCAGCATGGTTTCCCCTCTTTGTGAGGCCTGGCAATACATCATGGGAGTACTATGGCCATGGTGCATCATGGGAAATAAGTCCGTCTGGGAAGCCCAGCCCAGAGGAGAATGGGGACATGAAGCATTAAAACTAGAATTTTTTGGTTTTCTAATGAAAGCTGGAAACTTTTCAGTTCTCAGACACTTTTTGGTGAAAAATTGAAATAATTGTGGAAAGCAGATATTTTTGCCAAAAAAATAGTTTAATAGAAAACTCAATTTCCCATCAAAAATAGTTTCAATGGAAAATTTTAACCAACCCTAGTATATGGTGTAGTTTGAAAAATATTGATTGGTTAATAATATGTAGCTCTTATGTAGCACTTTTCATCATAAAAGTAAAGTTATGAACTATACTGAAAGCTATGTTAACTGTGTGTTCCTTCTTATAGAGAGATAAGGCATGTATGTGTGCATTTTTTTAAGTTCACACCTAAGTGTGTATCTATTAAGTGCATCTTTGAATGTATTTTAGTAAACCTCAGTTAGCCTTAAAGAATTAATGACTTAAGTTCATGTATAAGAGTGTGCTTGTCTATGTGTATTAGTAGTTTAATGACTAATGTGTGTCATTAGTGGCTTAACTCCTAAATATTCAATGCTCTTTAGCATTTGAGGAGGCTTAAATACGTATGCCCCCTAAAGCCTACGAGGCTTAACTGGTTGGTCCCCCATAAGGATTTTTTCCTCCCTTGTTTTTTTTTTTTTTCCAAAAAACAGTGGCCAACTAGATCCATGTGTGGCAGAGACTCCCCACATGTGGCTCTTCCTTGGTCTTTGCAGAAATGTGAGAGAGGATAGCTGCGTTTGTAGCACCATTCCTCTGTTCCTGAGACCCTACAAAGGAGCTCTGAGACCAGCAGATGAAGCACAAATTGTATTTCCTTTGCTAAAAGCTTCTCCAGGCTGTAAATGCTGTTGAGCTAACATTGCTGATGAGCCCTTTTTCGTTTCCTGTCTTTATCTGTCACCTTACCATTGTACCACCACTCTTTTCATGTAATAAGTAGATTGTAGATAGAACTGTTGATTAGTGAGAATGTAAACAAATCAGATTACCATCAAGGCAATATATGAAATACAACAGTAGTACCATTTTGTATTTATTTGGGGCTTTTCAATGCCTAGCTTTGGCATTCTCAATAATCTATTTACATTAGTTCAAAGCAGGACAGGCATGCAATACGGATAACTTAATTTGCTACTGGAAGTCTGACTTTCCCATTTCCTTATAGGTCCTGAATCATGATGTCAGATTTTTGCATAAAGGCTCCATATCGAAGTATTAACCTCAGTAGCTCACAGGGCCAGTTCCAACCTGACATAGTGCTCCCTATGATTTGAGGCATATGTTCCAAACCCATGCTCACATACCTCATATCAAGGGATGTCATTCATTTGGGTTGTGTGGTTTCCTGAATTCCACACACATTTGGTGTCCTGTCCTTTCTATTGCTGAAAATTGTTTACATTAGGAATTTAAAAATATGAAACCGAGGTTACAGAGAGAGTGAACTACTCTAAATGAGTGAATTGCCACCATAATTGGTTTCCTGTGGAAAATTTACTTGTCTGTCTGTCCCCTCTCTCCCTTCCTCATTTTGGATGTTTGTCACACATTGTGTTCCAGATTTCGCCGTTGGCAGGGTTAGAGGTATGCAAACTGTTGGTTGTCATTCTTTGCTGCAGTGATGTTAAATTAACTGGGCAGACTTTGAAATGTGAATGTAAAAGTCATTTCAAGCAATAATTTAAATTGTAAATGTGCAAAAAGTAGCTATAATAAGTCAAGAGTCAACAGCAGCATAGAGAAGAGAGACATGAAAGATAATTTGAGATGATAGGCAATGTGAGTGATAAAGGAGGTAATAGAAGTAAAATAAGGGAGGAGAGGAAGCCCAAGATAGAGAAAGGGAAAATGCAGAAGAGGTATAGGAAGAGAGACCCCCACCTCTTAGCAAGGAAGCACTGCCTCAAAAGCAGGCATATTCAGGGGGCCAGATCCTCAGCCCCAATACACTCAGTCTTGGTGCCCAGCTGGGGATTTGCCCAGTGTAGCCAGTTCTGCATGGGCCCACTCCCACTGCCCTGAGTATACGGAACTTGCTAGAGGGAGGGGGCATTCTCCTCAGCTACTGCAATGAGTCTTTGCTAAGTAAGAACTGTCTGGACTGGCTACCAGCAGTTCTATGGATCAGGGAACCCAGAGATGGAGTAAAGTCACCTGTGATTTCCCCTGCCCACCAGGTCCTGGATTTGAAGATCTAGACGAGTAACTGGAATATTGCAGCAACAACTGAGGCCCAAATTAACTTGGCACAAATAGGACTCGAACGGATAAAAGAAATTAACACTCAGTGGTGAAGTGGGAAGAGAGAACAGTGAAAAAAGAAAAGAGAAGGGAGAGTCACATCAAGGGTCGGACTTTCAAAAGTGCTCAGTGTTGGCCCTGACACTGCTCCCATTGAAGTCAATAGCTCCCATTCACTTAAATGGGAGCCACATTAAGCCAGTGCTGAGTGCTTCTGAAAATGCAAGACTGTAGTGGGGGGAGGAAACCCAGAAGCCTACCTCTGCTATAGGAACTCAAAATTGGAGCCAAATTTATCTACTTATGAATCATAGACTTTAAGGTCAGAAGGGACCATTATGATCGTCTAGTCTGACCTCCTGCACAATGCAGGCCACAGAATCTCACCCATACACTCCTGTATCAAACCCCTAACCTATGTCTGAGCTATTGAAGTCCTCAAATTGTGGTTTAAAGACTTCAAGATGCAGAGAATCCTCCAGCAAGTAACCCATGCCCTACGCTGCAGAGGAAGGCAACTTCTCCCCCCCCCCCCGCCCCCCGGGCCTCTGCCAATCTGCCCTGGAGGAAAATTCCTTCCTGACCCCAAATATGGAGATCAGCTAAACCCTGAGCATGTGGGCAAGACTCACCAGCCAGACACCCAGGAAAGAATTCTCTGTAGTAACTCAGATTCCACCCACATTCTCTCTTGAAATGTCTAATAGTAGTGCATATATAGCATTTCGCACTAATGGCTTTGCATGGAGGGAATTAGATTCAGGCAGGTGTCCAAATTAATTCATTGGTAGAACTGGGACTCTAATTCATAATTCCATGTGCTGTCAAGGAAATATAAATATGTCTAGGAAATAAATGTCAGTAGCTGCCCAGTTTTCTTTTTTATTGTGAATTATATTAAAAAGCTCTAAATTGACTACTAGGTGAAATTCTGGGTAGTGGTTATTCTGTATGAAGTCCTAAATGGCCTAGGCTCAAACCTTCTTAGGTACCATCTCTGAGTTATATGATCTGGGCTCATTGGAACCCTAAAACTTGATGCCATATGATGCTTGTGTATGGTAGGGGGAGAGCTTTCTATGTAGTGGGCCTGCATATCTGGAATTCACTCCCTGCAGACACAGGATAAGCACAAGTCCGGTAGCTTAGAAACAATTGCATGATTCACCGCTTTAGTGAGGACTTTCCAATTGATTAAATGCTAGTTTCCTTTGTTATGTTCACAGTAGACACACAGAGAAGTTAGATAAAAACATAGAATACCGTCTCTGGAAGGCTGTAGTGGGACACTGCACACAGAACCCAAGAACAGAGAGACAAAGCAAGGCTGCTCTCTAAAACAGATACACAACTCACCCCATCTTTGTATGGGCTGTTTGGCTGCATACTGATTGCTGCTAGGCTGACCCAGATCACACAGAGCCCCCAGCTGGGGAAAACAGAACCCGGAAATACCCCTGGAATTTAAAGTGACAGTCTACAATTGTAAGAGTTTTCAATACAACCTATCCTAGCTGATTGGTAAAGCTTCAGGGAGAAGGTCAGCACGTTATTTGATCTCTTACTGAGATCTTGAAGGCCTCTTACACAGCTTAAAATTTCCATGGTGACAGGTGCCTAATAAATGCTTGTAAAAGGAAGTGATCAGAAATTCAAGAAATGTTTGACAAACATAATAATTGGGAATGGGTGTATCAGATAAAGTGAAACACAAGCTGACCTAAACCTTCAGCCAGAACTCTAATGGCACCCAAATAGGACCTTTTTCAGGTTCAATAGTTTGGATATATTTGAAGATCTTTGTTTTTGATTTGTTTTCTTATTTTTGTTTTCACAAACCTTTGTACTTCCAGGTTCCAGTTAGAACCGGAAGCAGAGGTGCCAGTCTTTGGAACTTCAGACTTTCAAACTTAGCCTGTTACTAATAATTATGCAAACTTGGCCAAAAAATTAACTAGGGCTGGACAAATGTTTCTGGTGGAAATCTGTGCCCACCTGAATAAGCCCTGTCAGATCCTAACAAAACATTTAACATGACAGTGCAGGTTTGAGGAGCCTTGGAATCAGCTGGCAGAACTACTTGTTGCAAGCTATTTATTTATTGGGGTTTTGGCCTTTTGTTTGTTTGTGAATTATCTGGGAATCCATCATAACTTGAACAAACTTGGTTTTTATTCATAATTGTTCTAACAAAACTTTAAAGAATATATTTGTCTATTGGATTGTCACAAACTAGTGAATGTTTAAGTACACTCGGTATTTTGAATTCGATATGCTTGACTGATCAGCTAAGTCACACAATGTAGTTCTTTGAGCGGTTGCAGATATGTATTCTGCTCTGGTGTGCATGTGCCTGGCACACCGCAGCCGGAGAATTTTGCCTAGCAGTACCTTTAGTGTCAGTGCTCGCTCCCTGTGGTTCTAGACTTTCCGTGGCTGCATAAGGGCAGCATTGCCCCAACTCTCCTCAGTTCCTTCTCACCACCCTCAGCAGGAGTCGGAGCATTCTGTGTGGTGATTGACCTCAGAGTGTTTTTCTCAGTTACAGTACTCTGGGAATTTATTGTATATAGCAGGCATGGCCAAACTGTGGCTCCTGAGCCTTGCAGTTAAAGTACGGCCGGGGGGAAGCTTGGGGCTTCTGCCCTGCAGTGGGCTGTTGGGACTAGGGACTTCTGCCCTGCGGTGACATGGTGGGATTAGGGGCTTCTTCCCTGCAGGGAAGGGGGGGCGTAAGGGCTTTAGTCTCACGCCTCGGCAGGTGCCAGCTCATGGGGCAGGTTGTGCATGTCTTGCGTCTCTCGGACTTCTGAAGATTATTGTATGCGGCTCGGAGGGTCAGTAAGTTTGGCCACTTCTGGTATCTAATTCATTGTAGTGTAGCTTAGTAGCACCTTTTATAGTAGTTAGGATAAATAGTTAACGTGGGTGATGCCTTCGCTGGGGTTTAAACATTGCCCATCATGTGGGGTAGCTATCCCCACTATGGACACCCCCCACTAGTAGCGAGGTGCTCTATTTGCAAGTCATTTAAGAAACCAATGCAGGTGGCAAGAAACAGCACCTCTTAGAGCAGGCCATGAGGTCTGCTTCAGCACAGAGGACCTCTTCAGATTGTCCAGCCCCATGCTCTCCTATAGAGCTGACGGGAGATGTGACTCCTGGCTCAAGGTCCAGTGCTTCCCCTAACAGGAAGAGAAATATTGTTCTCCTTCCTTGGGTCCACCAAGGAAGAGTTGCCATAAGACCAATTGGGACTAGTCCAGGACTTGAAAGGATTCCTCTTTGTCTTCTGTGACAGACCCAGACCAGTGGGGTACAGGAGTCTGGTAGAGGGCAAATATACTGGTCACTGGATGAGTAGTTTTCTGTTCCCTGAGTGACCAGAGAAGGGGCTGCACTAGAGTAATCCGAAACCTGCTAGAACCAGTTAAGGCAGGCAGACTAATTAGGACACCTGGAGCCAATTAAGAAGAAGCTGCTAGAATCAATTAAGGCAGGCTAATCAGGGCACCTGGGTTTTAAAAGGAGCTCACTTCAGTTTGTAGTGCGAGAGTGTGAGGAGCTGGGAGCAAGAGGCGCAAGGAGCTGAGAGTGAGAGGGAGAGGGTGTGCTGCTGGAGGACTGAGGAGCACAAGCGTTATCAGACACCAGGAGGAAGGTCCTGTGGTGAGAATAAAGAAGGTGTTTGGAGGAGGCCATGGGGAAGTAGTCCAGGGAGTTGTAGCTGTCATGCAGCTGTTACAGGAGGCACTATAGACAGCTGCAGTCCACAGGGCCCTGGGCTGGAACCCAGAGTAGAGGGCAGGTCCGGGTTCCCCCCAAACCTCCCAATTGACCTGGACTGTGGGTTCTTCCAGAGGGGAAGGTCTCTGGGCTGTTCCCCAACCCACCTGGTGAATCTCTGAGGCAAGAAAATCCGCCAATAAGCGCAGGACCCACCAAGATAGAGGAGGAACTTTGTCACACTTCTAAGAGTAGTGCTGACTGGCACTGTGAGTCCTATGTATGATGGAGCTGTGTCCTCTAACCACTCCCTGGTAATGTGCTGAGATCATTTGGATGCTATACCATTACTACAGTTTTGGCCTGTTGAGTCTGGTACTGACAAAGACATCATCAGCACCCACCATCTCCATGCCATTGGCATACCAGGTGGCATCAATCCTGCTTTGCCTTTCCATTCCAGATTCCCCTGTAGTTCAGGGGCTGTTGGCTACCATGGCTTCTACTTCATTCTGCTGTGCCATTGGCGCTGCCAGGTCAGGTTGTGGAGCCGTCATGCTCGTCAGCACCACATTCTGCACCGTCCAGAGTTCAGACTGCAGAGTTGCTGCCAGTGTTCTTTGTGGTGCCGAGGGATTAATTGTGGGGATGCTGTCTTTGGCACTGACAGTGTCCTTAACAGGTCTGGTGCCAATTACAAGGGCAGTGCATCTCCCAGTACCAACAGCATCAACTACTCATTCATCGGCTGCACCAATGCCTTCTCCGTGTTGTGTGCCAAACGAGGCTAATTGTTTGCTCCCTCGGGGATGGTGCCTCCATTCACACTGGATGACTTCTAGGGTCCCTTGAGATCTAGTTCAGGGACTTCTTCCTCTTCCCCCTCACCTTCGAAGCACCGTTCTCAAGCCTCAGATCACCATTGGTACCGGGATCAGCACCGTTCCTGCAGTAGGGATTGCAGTCTGTAAGAGATCTGACTCACCCTTGCGGCGCCTCCTGCTGGTTATCCTGGGAATTAGCTCAATCCAGCCCGGAGTGCCCTCTGCAAGCCGGTGATCCGCCTTGTCACTACTGGCTCCTGTGTCCCTCCCAGGACCCTGGTGCCCCTTGCTCTGGGTGCTGCCCCCTGGCAGTACCCACACATGCTGGGTCTCCCCTCCCAGGGGAACCCCCACCTACTAACCCCACCTCGCCTCAGTGTAAGGTTACTGCCAGTCACCATCTAGCCCCACTCCCTGGGGCAGACTGCAGTATCAGCCACTCATCACGGGCAAGGTTGGGTTTGGACCTGCTGCCTTGGCCTACCTCTGGGCTGCCCTCTGCAACTCCCAGTACCTTTGGCCCAATGCTAGGCTGGAGCTCCCCAGCTCCTCTGCCTTTCGCCAGCCCTGCTCCACTCAGGTACTCTGTGCTCCCTGCAGCCAGGCCTTTCTCTCTCTGAGTGCAGAGAGAGACTGAGTCTGAGCTCCTGGCTCCCTGCCTTTATAGGGCCAGCTGAGTCTGTTTGGGGCGTGTCCCCAGCTGCAGCCACTTCCCCCAATCAGCTCAGCCTAAAAGCTGCTTTCTCCAGCCACAGCCCCCTCCCAGGGCTGTTTTTAACCCCTCTGGACCGGAGCAGGGTGACCACCCCGCTACACAGTCCCTACCCTAGTACCTACTGCCCACCAATGCCTTATTCCTATTCCCACTGGTCTCCTTGGGATGTACCTCAGTTTGGAAGATCCTGCTCTTTGACACAGTCCAGGCTAAGATCACTGATTTCAGCTGCATTTTCTATTCCTGAGCCACCTCTACTACAGATGCAGTCTGAAGTCATTCTTCCTAAGCTGGTCCAGACTGACCATCTCCTGCAAGAATCTGCCCCTTACAGCAACCTTCACATTCTCCTCCTCCTTCCTCTCCAGATGCCTCTCTGGAATACCAGACTCTTTCTCACCAATGCCTGAGGACTTTCTGATAACAGAATCTTGTCAGGCTTCTGGTTTCCATCTTGGGGATCCAGACTGAGTTCATGCAAGAGAACATAGGTTTCTGGATATTCTCCAGTCCTTGGCTTCAATAAATAAAGCCCTGTTGGAGTATGCCATGTCCCTTTGGAATACCCCAGCTTCATTACCACCTACAGTTAACTGTTCTGAAAAGCGGTATGTCCCCAGGAATGACTTCAAGTGATTTTACTCCCAACCAGTTCCTAACTCACTTGTGTTGACAACAGTAAATGAAAGGTCACAACACAGGAGATATAAGTCCATCTCTAAGGACAAAGAATACAAGAAACTGAACTTGATGGAGAGGAAAATGTATGTGACTTCATCTTTGCAAATGCACATTGCAAATCAGCAGGCGCTGGTATCCAAATATGACTTCATTAATTGGGATGCAAAGTCTGAATTCACAGAGGAGTTGCCAGAAGCCTCCAGGATGAGTTTAAGACTTTAATTGCAGAGGGCCATCTGGTGGCCAAGACTTCATTGCAGTCAGCTCTGGATGTGGAGAGTGCTTCATCCAGTATTATGACATCAGCTGTGACCATGAGGAGGGCCTTGTGGCTGCAGAATTCCAGCATAGCTCCCGATGTTCAGTAGAATATAGAGGACTTACTTTTTGACAGTTGCTTTTTGTTTTCAGAAAAGACTAATAAAATTTTAGGTTCCTTTAAGAACTCATGGACTACTTTGCGTTCCTTGAGTGTTTGTATACCAGTCACAAAGAGGCATCGCTATGTTGGTTGTCAGCAGCAGCAGCAGCAATATCACTTGCAGTGGTTTTTCTGCCAGTCATCCTTTCCTGTGAGATAGCAAGATTTTTACAGGTCAGGTCATAAATCACATAGGAGCAGATCTTCTGAGTTCAATTTCAGCCAACCAGCTCCTCATCCTCCAGCGTCCAGCAAGTAGCCATTTTGACTTGCATGTTCAGGGAAGTGTTCTAGTTGTAACCTCCCTGTAGTTGGAGGTTCTAGTTGGAACCTCTGTTTCCTCAGTTTGGGGACAGGCGCTCTCACTTTTACTGTGCTGGGGGTACAGTCACCACAGACAAATGGATCCTAAGCACCATGAGATCAGGTTATGGCACACAGTTCCTGTGCATCCCCTTCCCTACCCTTTCCCTCTTCAGGGACCCCTCTTACAAGACAGTGCTCCTTCAGCAGGTCCAGACTCTGCTTGTGCTTGGAGCTACAGAGGAGGTTCCCCTACAGCATAGGAAAAATGATTCTATTCTGGGTATTTCCTGGTCCCCAAATCTAAAGGTGGGATGAGACCTATCCTCAATCTCCACAATCTTCATAGATAAATCAGATACATGAGGTTCCATATGATCACCCTAGCAACTATCCTTCCCATGTTGAACCTAGTGACTGGTTTGCTGCCCTCGACCTTCAGGATGCTTATTTCCACCTGGCTATCTTCCAAGCCACAGGAGTTTTCTGAGATTTGTTGTGGCAGATCAGCACTATGCTCCCCTTCAGTCTGTCCTTGGTACCTCGTGTTTTTACAAAATGCCTAGCTCTCATGTCAGCTTACCTCAGAAAAAGAGGTATTCATGTTTTCCTATGGATGATTGGTTAGTGAGAAGCACGTCCAGAGAGCAAGATATCTCCCATGTCCAATTCACACCATCTCTTTTATCATCTGGGTCTCATATTGAACAGAGAAAAGTAGAAATTAACACCAACTCAAGAAATCAAATTTATTGGGGCCCTACTACTTTACCAGTTTAAGAGCGTTTCTGCTGAACTAATGATTTCAAACACTTCAGCACGTATTTCTGGCACTACAATCTCTACCTTCAACTACAATCTGAGTATGCCTAAAGCTACTAGGTGATATGGCTGCATGCACTTATGTTGTCCAGCATGCAAGGTTACACCTTTGCCCTCTTCAAGTGTGGTTGAAGTTTGTCTATCACCTGAGTTGTCATTTGCTGGACAGTCTTGTCTGAGTGCCTACGGAGATCCTGGGCTCCTTTCAGTGTTGGACAGTTGAGAGCAATATATGCCAGGGTCTTCCCTGTACACATTCACCACCAATCAGGACTGTTGTCACTGATGTCTCCTCAATAGCACATCTAGGGGTTTGTGGTCAGAACAGGAAGCTTTCCTCCATATCAATGTCTGGGAGTTCTAAGCCATTTACAATGCCTGCTGAGCCTTTTTGGAATAACATGGGGGCAGGGTGGTTCATATATGTTCATAATGTATTATGTGAACAAGGCTGCTCCAACCAGCCGTGTCAGGAGGCAATAAAGTTGTGCAGTTCTGCAGCAAGGAGAGCATCACCTCCCACAGTCACTCACTTAACTGGGGTCCTGTTCCAATGGACAGATCACTTCATCAGGAATTTCTTCCAGAATCATGAGTAGTCTTTGAAGTCCAGTGTGCTCAGGTACATCTTCGCTGAATGGGGCATTTTGACTGTTGATCCCTTTGCAATGAGAGAGAATAATAAGTGTTATCAATTTTGCTTTTGAGTGGGTCTCAGTTCAGGCTCCTTAGCTAACTCTTTCCACGTCAACTGGAGATCAACTCTGGTGTATGCCTGCCCTCCAATCCCAGTCATCCCACAGGTCATTCTCAAGATGAGGTTAGATCATATCAAACTGATTCTCATTGCTACAGCTTGGCTAAGGCAATGTCTGTTCTCTCTGACCTTCTCAGTCTGTCAGTTTGACCTCCCATATCGCTTTTCCTCTTCATTCCAACCTACTAACTCAGCACCAGGGTGAAGTTTTGCATCCAGCACTCTGCATCTCACGATATGGATGCTACATCGCTAAACGAGGAAGAACAATGTTCAGAAGTTGTTCGACAAGTGTTGCTTAACAGCAGGAAGTCCTCTAGTAGGATGACTTATTTGACCAAGTGGAAACATTTTTTAGTTTAGTCACTTGCTCAGGGAATTCAACTAATGCTGGCCTGTATTCAGGACATTTTGTAGTACCTGCATCCTCAGACTTCTGATCTCTCACTCAGCACATTGAAGATTCACTTGACAGCAACCATGGTGGTGAGGTTTCTAAGGAGAATCAATGGTCTCTACCTGACTCTGTAAGAGCAAATTCTTTTGCTGGACCTTAATAGTGTCCTGGATGCCCTCATGGGTCCTTCCTTTGAGCCCTTGGCAACCTGTTCTCTGTCCCTCCTGTGCCAGAAGACAGCCTTTCTTGTAGCTATAACATCTGTATGTGAGCTGCATGCCTTAATAGTAGGGCCACTGGTGTACAGTTTTTCAAGGACAATGTAGCCAAACAGCCATATCCAAAATTTTTATCAAAAGTGGTTTTGCAGTTTCTTGTTAACAAATGATATATCCGTTTTCTTTCCTAAACTGCACTCTCAATGTGGATGAACAGCGACTTCTCACCTTGGATGTGAGTCGATTCTGTGCATACTATCTGGACAGAACTAAGCCTTTTTGGGCATTGCCTTGTCTGTTCATCTCCTGTGCAGATCGGGTGAGGGGTGAGGCGGTCTCTGTGCAAATGATTTCCAAGTGGATAACTTCATTACATCAGCATATGAAATAGTTCAGACCATGTCCCCACAGATTGTGGGCTCATTTGATGATGATAATAGCATTCCTCAGTGATTTTTCAGTATTGGACATTTGCAGGGCTGCTATCTGTTCTTCTATATGTACTTTTACCAGACACTGTGATTACCACTGTATCTAGGCCAGATGCAAACTTTGAGAAGGCAGTTATGCAGCCATTCTTTGAGCAGATTCTGAGCCCCATCTTCTATGAGTACTGCTTGTGAGTCACCTAAGTGGAATACACATCTGCACCCAC